>NC_077228.1:161681666-161867427 GCF_027887165.1 Monodelphis domestica | reverse complement strand
TGCAGGGTCATACAGCTAGGAAATGTCTGAGGTCACATTTGAACCCAAGATCTCCAGGCTCTCTATCCACTGAGCCACCTAACTGCCCCTAGAAAGCTGAATTTTTAATTGCTAAGTGCAAGAAATAAAAAGTACAGGAAATAAGAAGATTAGATCAGAGGCATCAAACTTGCAGTCCACCTGTTGCCCAACACTCCTGAAGATGGCCAAGACCAGATTAAAATGTAATTGGGAAATATTTACCAAAATAAATATACACTAAAAAACAATAATGTTAATTTGTGGTTGTCCAAGTCAAAGTGGAGCAGGTAGGGAAGGAATAAAAAATTCAAACGCTTATATAAAAGGCACCCACATGAATGCATAAGCATAAATATGTATAAATAAGTGCTCTATTTGAGTTTGACACACTGGACTAGATGATTTTCTAAGGCCCTTTCCAACTCTAAATCTTATATTCCTGAAACTACATGTTTACCTCTATTAAATTTTGTCTTGTTAGATTTGGCCTGTTATTCCAATGGGCTGAGATTCTTTTGGATACCAATTCTGTTAGTCAGTACATTATCTATCATCCTCAACTTTGTGTCATTTCCGACTTAGATAAATATGCCTTCTGTCTCTTTATCCAAGTCACTGAGAAACACATTTGCAAAAAAAGGGCCCATAAAGGTTCTCTCTCTCTCTCTCTCTCTCTCTCTCTCTCTCTCTCTCTCTCTCTCTCTCTCCTCTCTCTCTCTCTCTCTCTCTCTCTCCCTCTCTCTCTCTCTCTCTCTCTCTCTCTCTCTCTCTCTCTCTCTCTCTCCTCTCTCTCTCCCTCTCTCTCTCTCTCTCTCTCTCTCTCTCTCTCTCTCTCTCTCTCTCTCTCTCTCTCTCTCTCCCTCTCTTTCTCTCTCTCTCTCTCTCCTCTCTCTCTCTCTCTCTCTCTCTCCCTCTCCCTCTCTCTCTCTCTCTCTCTCTCTCTCTCTCTCTCTCTCTCTCTCTCCCTCTCTCTCTCTCTCCTCTCTCTCTCTCTCTCTCTCTCTCTCTCTTTCTCCCTCTCTTTCTCTCTCTCTCTCTCTCTCTCTCTCTCTCTCTCTCTCTCTCCTCTTTCTCTCTCTCTCTCTCTCTCTCTCTCTCTCTCTCCCTCTCTCTCTCTCTCTCTCTCTCTCTCTCTCTCTCTCTCTCTCTCTCTCTCTCTCTCTCTCCTTCTTCCTCCTCTCCTCCCCCTGTTTCATCTCTCTCATTCACTTTCTCATTCTACAAACAAAAGTCAGTCCACTGGCTACAAATCCCCTCAGCTGTATTAACTCTGTCCAGCTAATATTTCTCCATCCCAGATTTATGAGAGCAGGTCAGGGACAATAAGAAGCAACTGGAAAACAAAGCAATATGCACTCCTCAAAATGAAAGACCTAATAATATTTAAAGTGTTCACGTGAAATGTAATTAGATGCAGAAGATAATTAAATAGCCATTTCACTCTAATGTTGTTTAATATTTGTTGAACACTAGGCTGCAATTCTGCTCTTTCATCCAGAAAAGGTTTTAACGTTAAAAAAATTTTTTTTGGCTGTGCCCTTCAGCTTCATTCCATCTGGAAAGGTTTACAGACTTCCTCATGGACTGCAGTATTGACACTAGATTGTCAACTCGAAGACGCCTGTTTCTTACAAACCACCCACATGCTCTTACTATTTGATAACTTTCCAACCTATTTACTTTCACCCCCAGTAAATGCTGGCTTGCCGCATATCAACATGAAAATAATCCAACTCAATAATAAAATAATTCATCCCCAGGCACCAAATGGGCTTTCATAAAGGAACAAACATATATGCATAAGTATAAATATGTTAGGTGCTCCAAAAACATTTGTTGATTAGTGAACCCTTTCTTGATAATTGCAAAAGTAAATTTCAGCTCAACACTAGTTCAAATTATAACACATTCTGAACTGGCTGAGTCTAAATTAATGAAGTTATATTACACATGAAAGTCATTTCAAAAGTTAAATAATTAAAGGATTATGGTACTACATAGCTTTAGTGATAGAAAGGCACTTAGGTCATTTAGCTCCCCTCCTTTTTTTTTTTTAAACAGATGAAAAAATAAACCCCAATTAGGTCAAGTGACTATTTTTTAACCATACAACCATACAAACATACAAACCATACAAACCATACAAAGTGGCATAGTCAGAATTTGTACTCAGCCCTTGTGACGCCAGATTTGATTGTATTCTCAGTATACTAGACTACACTATTAGTGATTTTAAAATTCTCTATAAAACTGCATTCATATATAATATCTACTTTAACTAATTAAAATCTCATTTGTCAAGAAGGACCCAATATTAAATATTAATTATGCAGTCTAGTTTAAATAAGAAAAAAGTTTAAGTTCTATTTATTCTCTTGTTCCAAGATTTTAGGAGGAGCTGGGTGGTAGGGCTGGGATCCTGAAGACTCATCCTCCTGATTTCAAATCTGGCCTCAGACACTTAACTAGTTGTGTGATCCTGGGCAAGTCACTTAATGTGATTTGCCTCCATTTCCTCATTTGTAAAATGAGCTAGAGAAAGAAATGGCAAAGCACTCCAGGACCTCTGCCAACAAAATCCCAAATGGGGTCACAAAGAGTTGGATATCTTTATAATAAAGATTTCCTTCATTTGAGGGGGAAAAGCAAAAAATAAAAAGGTTTAACAATCCAAGATATCTAGATTGTAGGGAAATTGGGGATCAGTTTATTTTTTCAATTTACCAAAAGGTACAACAGTTCAACATTAGAAAAAAATATTAATGGAAGTGCTGCTTAGTCTTGAGTGAAGAAGAGAATGAAAAATTTTAACTATAATTGGCTTGGGTATATATTAATGCACAGTCATCATGGAGACCTCATGGTTGACAATCCAATGGCTGTCTATCTATGCTATGTGTGGTTTCCAGCCAAAGTCCATAGCAATAGTGAGTGAAGAAGAGGGAGATGGCCTGGAGGTTATGTATTCTTTGGAAGATAGGACCTAATTCCATCATGGGGCAGCTAGATAGCTTAGTGAATTAAGAGCCAGGCCCCTGAGTTCAAATTTGACCTCAGGTACTTCCTAGCTGTGTGACTCTGGGCAAGCCACTTAAGCTCCATTTGTCTAGCCCTTACCACTCTTCTGCCTTGGAATTAACACACAGTATTGATTCTAAGGTGGAAAGGAAGGGTTTGAAAAGGAAAAAAAACAAAACAGGCAGGGCCCAATTCCATCAGAAAATTAAAAATAAGAAACTCCTATAGAGGTACTCAACTGATTCTAATAGTGAGAAGAGAAAGAAATTTCCCACAAATGAAATATTAGGGTATGGAATTTTAGGTTTCCTCCTTTCTACTGATCTTTTCCTAATACTCTTCTTTTGACATATGCTTCTATCTCACTCTCAAATCACCTTACTATAAAATTCTGTGATGTAACCCACTTTTATATAGTATTTTAAGTTTATAAAGTATTTTTCTCTATTATACCCATTTTACAGACGAAGTAACCTGAGAGAATTTAGGGGACTCATCCATAGTCACACAATCTGTAACAATCAGAACTGGGAATCTATGATCTATGATCCTAGCCCAGTAATTTTAAGAGCACAACACCACCAAAACAAGAGTAAATTAGGCAACTGTAAATGAATCTTTGTCTTCCACTCTGGCATTTGAGTGAAAGGTCTCCTTTCATTTTGGGGTAAATGTTCTCTCTGCATCATGTCACAAGATCCTAACTGGCAGAATCAAACTCGCTTTAGAAGAACTATTCAACATACTACACAGTGCTACACATCCCATCTATACTGTTGTTGACAGAAATTGCTACTCAAGGCGTTGCCTCATTTTCTAAAATACGATATTCTTGATTTTGTGTATATATTCACCATCACATGCTGACATGTGATCTCAAGAGGTCTTTCCACAAAAGTGGAGTGACTTGGAATTATTTCTAGAATCTTCATCCATTGTATCTGGTTCTAAAAAAAACCAGCTGTTTTTCTAAAAATGAGCCGAAATATCTTAAACTCGAACGATCAAGCTTTTTAAAATAATTTCTTGACATTTTTTCAATGCAGTCACTATGTTTTCATGAACAAATTTCTTCAGCACATATCAAAAGCAGCTGAAATGCTCCAAAAATTTTGCACAATGTCAGCAAAAGTTTCAAGTCATTGAAATGATTAAAATAGAAATGTCATGTTGGTTTCCTAAACTAAGGGGAAAGAGTCCATTTTGGTTTTGTGTTACAATAAAAAAAAAACTATTTAAAATAATCGTATCATCAGATTTCGTATCATCAGATTTCTCACTCTTTTCCAAATGTACCAGCAAAAGAATTACCCAGAGGCAAAAGATAATAAAAGAAAATTCAGTAGCCAAGCATAATTAGCTCAGAAGAAGTAAGTACTTGAAATTAATGGCTTCAAGCAAAAACAAAAACAAAAAAAAACCCAACCCTTTTTTCAGTTCTGTGTTGCACAGGCAGAAATTAAATTGCATTCAGGTAATAATTTACAAAGTCTAATTATTTAAAAAATTAATAAATATTCAGGAAAGGATTATACTCATTGACCTCAACTCTAGCTCATTTGATGACTGAGACTCCATTACATCCCAACAATCACTATCTTATTGTAGAGATGGGCAAGTGATCAATTTTTTTCCCCAGGTTTTGCTGAGCATTTTCCTCCCAGGAATGGTCTTTCATAAAAAAAAAGTAGAAAAAAAATCTTTGTTAAAAAAAAAAAGATAGGTTTGGAGAAAACCTACTTCTCCCCTGAACTTATATTTCATTCCAAGAATATACATCTTTTCTTCTGTAACTCATCCCCATCCAACTTGTGTCCCTAATTCACAGCCAGGCCAACATTAATAAGAACATGGATTTCTTTCATCAGAGCTTCATTTCCCACCGTCTAGACTATCATTCTCAGTTCTTTTTCAACATTTGTCTTAGGTGAGTCTCTGTTTGCCCTGAGTCCATTCCTATTAGAATTCTCCATGGACAAGAAGCAAAACATTCCCACACTCACATAAGTTAGAAATTGCTTTCTTTTAGAAGACGAGGCATTCAGAAGAAACGAGACACATACCTAGGTTTTCTCCTCCCCATACGTCCATCATCATATCGTATTTCCCGAGTTCTTCAAAGTAGAATTTATCCATCACAAACAACCCGCCAGCGATCATGGGAGTTCTAAGGAAGCAGAAATGGGGAGGGGAGGGAAAGGCGGAAGAGATCAGAGATCAAAGTCAGAAGTTTTCTCTCTTTCAGGGATGTCTGCAATACCTGAACTACAAATTGCCTTTCAAAATAAACTCCAGCCACTATTCCACACTCAGGATTCAAGCAGTTTCTGCTTGCTGCTTGGCTGCCATAGCAGGTTAACGATTCACTGCCCTGACATTATTCGGTCCTCTAGGGATGCTGAAAACCATGGGGTAAAACTGGCTGACCCTCTCAGGGCAAGTAATTTCTCTCTAAATCAGTCTCCTCATCTGTAAAATGGGAATCACAGTAGTTTGACATTTCCTCCTCAGCTGAGTTATTACCAGCAGGAAGTTGTTTTTCAACACCAATCTAATCTCCAAAGGCAAGCCAGAGGAGGCATCCTAACTCTAATTTCCTAAGACATGTGGGCAGGAGGTCACAAAATAAAAGAAGGTAAATGGTTCAAAAGCAAGTTACCTATTAAAACATCCAAGACATAACCTGCTGCCATGGAGAAGTCAAGCCTGGAAATGATCTAGACAGTACCATCTTCAAAAACAAGGTATCCCTTCTGCCATTGTGGTGCTTTGGGTATTTTTACATTAACACGAAGGAAAAAAGAAATCTGGCAAACAAAATTGGTGGCTATAGATAGGTCAGACATTTCCTAAAAATTTTAAAACATTTCATCAACTAATGGTAGAGATACCTACCCCCTGCAGGAGAAGATGAGGGATAGGGGGGCCAAATGTTGGGCCAAGGTCATAGAGCAACTTAGTGGTTGGAAATGGGATGAGAACCAGCTTGTTTTTAAACATCCTCGTTAAAGGAGGTAGAAGAACTTACTTTATGGGAGCAACTGGATTTCCTTGGCGTGCTCTCCTCTGCTCTGGGGTCATGTAATCCCATTTGAATACTAAATTCCAATCAAAACCTGTATGCAAAAGAAAAGCAAGAGAAGAAAAATGAGAAGTCAAAGAGAAATGTGTCCATCTGCCTCTTCCCCCCAACCCCTTATCTCCTACTAGTGAAACTTGGATAGGTCTGAAGAAAAGCCCAACAAACAAGGGTTCATTTTAAGCAGTATTCCCAATCTCTCTCTCTCTCTCCACCATCCTGAGCATCCAGCTTTGTGCATTCTTTGAGGACTCTCACCTTCATTTTACAGATGGGGAAACTGGGCTATGAGCAACTTGCCCTGGGTCACAGAGTTAGTGACTATGGAAGGTCAGATTCAAATCTACTGCTAAATGTCCTCTTAACTACCCTCTTTAAAAGACACCACCAAAAAAATAAAAAATAAAAATAAAAGACACTACCTATGTGAATTAGAGTAGATGAAATAAAAATAAAGGCATGTATGGTTAAAATATGAAGGCTTTTAGGAGAGAATAAAACTGAAAAAGAGACAAAAGGAGGACTAAGAAACTACTTGCAGGTTTGGAACTTGTTAGAGTTATATATATATTTAAACAGTGTAAACTCAAGTTAGGGAGGCTTATATTTCCAAGAGAATTGGGTGCCTTTGGAAATAAGCATATATTTCTATTGTTCCAGAGAGGATAGAGCACTGGGACTGGAGTCAGAAATTCTGATTCCCCTGCATTCAAATCCAGCCTCAGGCATTTCCTAATTATGGCACCATAGGAAAGTCTTTTAACTTCTGTCTGCCTCAGTTTCCTCCAAATTGGGACAACAGTACCCACTTTATAGGGCTGTTGTAAGGACCAACCAAATGAGAGAATATTTGTAAAGCACTCAGCACAATGTCTGACACACAGTAGGTGCTTAATAAATGTTTGGTGTTTTCCTTTCCCCTCTATCGACACACCTGTTGAAATTTTATCTTTCATTTCCAGGATAAAGTGTAGAAAAACATCTGTTCCTTAGATGCACAGAAGGTTCACACCACCTGTAGACCTTCTCCAGACCTGTCAAGTGATCTTTTGGCCAAAAATAGCTGAGAAACTCCCAATTCCTAGCTTCTACTAAGTTATTCCCATTTCTCGTCTCCTTTTTGGTCACAGTACATTAGCTACACTTAAGGGAGATTTCCCACTCCAGTATACTTTATATTCAGGGTTTTGCCTATACTGTTTGCTATGGTGTATTGAGATGGAAAGAGTAAAAAACAAAAAAGGCAGACTGGTGGCTTTGCCCACTGGGTTCTGAGGGTCTCCTGGGGGCTGGCCCACAAAGGGACTGTCTAGTGAGCTTATCATGCTACAAGGTCACAGGGGTACCTGCCTGAGTTATACAGAAAGCAGCCATTTGGCAGGTGGCAGGTGGCAACCCCAGGAAGGGGGTGATGCATAAAGGAGTACAAAAAAATCAGCTCTCCCTGTCACAACCACCAAGAAACTCCAGCTATTGCACCAAGAAACCCAGCATGTCAGTGGGTTCTGGCTCATCTGATCCAGACCCATTTGTTACCTGCCTAGGGCGGAAAACCTGCCATATTGTACACAAGACATTTACCATGTGAAAAATTAATGTAAATCAGAAAATCAGCCTTGAGACTGTAGCTTATTCACAGAAAACACGACTGGCCAGTGAAACTTGTTTACTGACTTCCCTTTTTCTAAATTTGATTTCTAAATCCAGTAGCAAGGATGGGACTCCAAGCACTGAATTTTCTTTGAATCTACTTTCTTTGATTTTTACCCCTAAAGTGATTCCCTCAAAATCTTTTGTCCATTTGGCTTTCTCTAATTGGACAAATAACTGAAAACAGTTTTAATGGGTAGTTTCAGAAATCTGTGGCAGAAGAATTCTCATTGCAGTGATGTGTACTGTTAAAAAAAACAAACAGAAAATTTTGAACATATAAAGAAAAATCTCAAATATGTGGGAAAAGTTGGTGAATGAGTTGTTCAGGATAGCAAAAGGCTTGCTCTTTAAGACATCAAAAATATCTTTTATATGGATTATTTGGGACCTAAAGAACTACTAAATGCTCCCTTCTTAAAACAGGCAGCTGGGTGTTTTAATGGATAAAGAGTCAGATCTAGAGTCTAGAGAACCTAGTTCAAATTCTAAATTGAGATTCTTAGAAGCTGTGTGACAGGACAAGTCATCAAACTTCTCAGTCTCATTATTCTCATCTGCAAAATAGGCATAATACCTCAGAGGGTTGTTGTAAGAGTCAAGTGAGAAGATGCTCATAATAAATTGTTTAATAAATTTTACCTTCCTATATAAATGTTCAATATTATTATTGTTGTTGTTGTTGTTATTGAAGGGCCTGAGACTGGATTTGTGATTTCACTAGCCTGGGGAACTTCTAGGTGAGGAAAACCCTTCTACCAATGTATGCCAGCACCTTCTCTGATTATCTTAGACAGTTGCCTAGAGCACTGATAGGTTAAGTGGTCCAGGGTCTCAAAGCCAGTGTATCAGAGTCAAGACTTGCACTCAGGTCTCCCAGTCCCTGAGGCTGGATCTCTTGTGTTTCATTAAATTCTGAACACATTTAATTTTCTCTTAATGACTCAGGGTTATTGTTAATTAATGATGCTAATTATCATACTGTACATAGATTGAGATCCTCAGAGTCTACTGGAGTGTGCAGGGCTCTTTGCCCTCCTGATCCCAGCCTGAGGGAACTTTTTGAACTGTCCTGTCAGAGACTAAGAGCTGGAAAATGTCTTTCCTTTTGTCGGGATATTCCCAATCCTTTCTCACAGTGGTCAGCGTGTCTGATTGGGCAATTCTCTTCTCTTTTAATCCACTGCGGGTTTCAACAGTCAAGTATGTAAGCTGGTTAGACTCTTGTTTAAAGAGGCTCTGAATGATGACCTCAGAGGCTTCCATTGATCAATAACCATCACTCATTTACTAAGTACTTACTATGTGCTGGGCATTATCCTGGGCACTAGGGACGTGATGACAAAAATGTAACAGTTCTTTCTCTCAAAGAGCTCCCAGTCTGGGCTGGATTTATATATATAATACATACATACATACATATATATCATATCATATATATCTTAAAGCATATATATTTTAAATATATTGTTATTTTTAGTTATTTTATTATTATATATTATATCTATTTTAAATATATATGCTCTAAGATATATATGATACAAAATATATTATATATATTTATATAGTCATAGATATGTACATTTATTTATTTTATATAAATATGTAGTACAGATAAATAATATATTAAATAAAATAAATGTATATAAATATATTTTAAAAATAAATACTATACATAATTGGTTTATTGTATATTATAGAAATATATTTATTATTTAAGTTATATAAATGTATGTCTATTGTGTATTGTATAAATATATTTATTATGTTATATAAATTATATTTATATATGTTATGTATTTATATATACACATTTCTATATATATGAATAGATACGTAAAAAAATAAATTAACATGACTATATGAACATGGGTGAGTCATTAACCTCAATTGCCTACCCCTAAACACTCTTCTGTCTTAAAATCAATACTGATTCTAAGATAGAAGATAAAGGTTTGTTTGTTTGTTTTTAAATAGATTCAAGGGTAGCTCAGTGGATTGAGAGCCAGACCTAGAGATGGGCAGTCCTAGGTTCAAATCTGGCCTCAGACACTTACCAACTGTGTGACCATGGGCAAGTCACTTAATCCCCATTTTGCCTAGTCCTTACCACTCTTCTGCCTTGGAACCATCCAAGATGAAAGGTAAAGTTTTAAAAAAAAATTAAAATAAAAAATAGATTAAAAATGATTTTAGGGGGAACTATTAACTCAGAAGATCAGGAAGAGCTTCAAGGAAATTTATAGGGGTTCCTAACCTGGGATCTTTGAAAAAATATGTATTTTGATAACTCGATATAATTGGTTTCTTTTCTAATCCTATATATTTTATTTTATGAATCTTAAAAACATTATTCTGAGATGAGGTCTATAAGGTTTCCTGGACGGCTGCAAGAGTCCATCACACAAAAAGGGTGCAGAAACTCTAAAGAAAGTGATGGCAGCTGAACTTTGGGAAGGGGATGAATTCTAAGAGGGAAAGGTGAGGGGGGAATAGATTTCAGGGTGAAGAATAGCTAATAGAAAGCTGTGGAGACAGAAGACGGAGAGCCACGTGGGAGGAAAGATAAGTAAGTTTGGTTTGAGTGTAGAGTGGGTGAACAAGAGCAAGACTGGCACCTTCACAGGTTTTAAATGTAAAACAGAGTTTATATTGGTTTGTAGAGGTCATGGGGAGTGAGTGGAGTTTATTGAGTCAGGGAGTGAATGGAGTCAAGATTTGACCTTTAGGAAAATCACTTTTAGCATCTGTGTGTCCTATGACTATGTGGTGTAGTGGATAGAGAGTTTGGCCTGGAGTTTGTGAAGACTTGAGTTCCAATGTGGCATCAAACACTTCCTAGCTGTATGACCTTGTGCAAGTCACTTCACCCTATTTGCCTCAGTTTCCTCATCTGTAAAATAAGCCAGAGAAGGAAATGGCAAACCACTCTAGTATCTCTGCCAAGATAACCCCCAATGGAGTCATGAAGAGTTGGTTATCATTAAAAACAACTGAACAACAAGTAATATCACTTGGAATAGAAAGAGGAAGGCAAATTGAGGCAGAAGGCGGTTGCCATTCATTCTATAAGTGAAATACATGATATCGCACATATATAGGCAGTGAAACCTGTTTTGGCTATTCTGAAACATCTCCTTCCTAGTCCTCTATTGTATTTTGGGTGGGCAAGATTCTGCTATAACAAATTCCTCAAAGGTGAGGTATTAGTATTCTAAAGAGGAACCCCATTCCTGCATGGCTCATTATAGACTCTGCCACGCCATAGGTTCCATCATATTCTCTGAGACATAACTACATGTGGTACAGTCTAGACATAACCTGATTAGACCGTGAGTCCTCCACCTGAAAACCAGTGATGTGAAAGAAGGTCCTCTGTACCACAGAATGGTGGTTATTTTAGAAACAATTCAAATACTCTGAATAAAGAGCACAGGATTCCTTCCCTAAAAAATTAATTAAAAAAAAAAACCACCCCAGCATCTCTCTTTCATAATTCTAGAGGGAGAAAAATATCCAAGCCTTTACAGAACGGACCAAAGTGCTGTAATCCATAGGAGGTTGTTTTAATAAGCACTACGGGCCTGGGATCCTAGAGTCCCACCCATCCTGTGAAAGAGAAGCACCAGATGTTAGAACAGAAACTCTCCAAGTGTGGTCTGGGGGAGGTTCCTGCAAAATTCCACAGGTGGTCCATGGACTGTTGTCTCCTGATATGCATGTTTCTAATATGAAAATTCTGTATTTTAGCTTCTGGAAGCAATGAATTACTTAAGATATTTAAGAGAAAAATAACCAGACATCATTTCACTGGAATATGATCAAGGAAAAACAAAAACAAAAGAACAGAGGTTTTTGTCCTCTGTCTACTATTACACATAGATGGGGGAAAAAAGGCTCCAACATGACATGATCCGATGGGAAAAGGGTCCCTTGATCAAAATTATCTGCCCTGTAATACACCTAAAATGATTACCATTATCTTCGCAAGGACCTTGTATATTTTAATTGGTTTCAGGTATCATGCTGCTTTGAGTTACGGTACTATGTATGCTCTGATTCAGCATGTTAACAAGCTAATATATTAGCATGGATTGATCTATCTGATTAACTCGGTATCATTTAGCAGAGAACATCCTCCTAAGGGGTAGGGGGACGGGAGAGGTAGGTTCTGATAGACAGGAAGCAAAGGTCTGCAGCAGGAATGCTATCACAGCGTACTTCAGTCGGGGTTGGGGACACAGCCAGGCAGCAGCCCTGAGATAACGGGGCACAGATGGGATGGAGAAAGGAACAGAGAGGAGATGGGATGAGATGCTGAAGGACAAACCTTGGCTCCTTCACAACTTTCTACAAGGGCAGTCAAGGGAAGGTCCTGAATGCTGGGTAGCATTACTGGCAGCAGAGGGAGGAGGGAGAAGAAAAATGGGGGGTTGGATGGGTGAAGGGGGTCTGTAGACCCTAAATGGTCAGCATGAGAGAAGCCTGATGTCTTCTCCTTCTTTTTGCTTCCCAAGGAGAGGCTGGGTAGCAGCAGAGGCAATTGCTATGAGAATAATGTGAGAAAACTCATTCTATTCTGTGTTATTAAAATAGTCACCTAACAACCATTGACCAAATGTTTCCTATGTCCTAGGCACTGTGCTAAGTTTTGGGGTACAAATAGTGGCCCCCAAAAGCCCCTTGTCTCAATGGGAGACATGTAGATAACTGGGCATGTTAATAAACTATATTCAGAGTCAATTAAGGTAATTTGGAAGAGGAAGGCATAAAATAAATTTAAAAACAAATCTGAGTACTTTTTTATAAAACTGAAACATCTTCCATTTCTGCCAGGATGCTGTCTCTGAAAGCTAACCACAACAACAACAAAACCCACTCCAAAATCAATCATTTCCCCTTTTTTTTGGCACTGGAGTATTGACCTTAGCATTTTAGCAATGGAAACATTCTAAAACTGAATCCTTTCTTAAAAGAGGAAAAGGGACAGCTAGGTAGCACAAGTGGATAGTCAAGAAGACCTGGGTTCAAATCTGCCCTCAGACACTTCTAGTTGTGTGACCCTGGATAAGTTACTTAACCCTATTTGCCTAGCCCTTGTTGCTCTTTTGCCTTGGAACCAATACTTAGCTATCTAAAACAGAAGGTAAGAGTTTAAATATATATATATATATATATATATATATATATAACAGAAGGAAAACCAGAAGGAAATACTACAGATAGACAAGATAGCTTTGAAAGTAGCATTTTTTGGAGTCAGGAGGACCTGGGTTTGAATTTGGTCTCAGATACATCCTAGGTATGTGACCCTAGGCAAGTCATTTAACCCCGATTGCTAGCCTTTATACTCCTCTGTCCTAGAACTGATACAGGGGTTAAAAAAAATAGCATTGTTGAAGCTATTTCGTTGTCAATCATCTGCCCTTTCTCTTGAAAGTGTCTTCTTATCAACTGGCTATTTACTCTTTCCTTCAAACATGCCCAAGTTTCCCTCCTCCTTAAAAGCCTTCACTAGACCCTAGAATGCCTTCAAGAGAGTTCCTAGGGAGCAGCTGGGTAGTCCAGTGGATGGAGAGCCAGGCCTAGAGACGGGAGGTCCTAGGTTCAAATCTGGCCTCAGACACTTCCCAGCTGTGTGACCCTGGGCAAGTCACTTGACCCCCATTGCCTAGCCCTTACCACTCTTCTTCCTTGGAGCCAATACACAGTACTGACTCAAAGAGGGAAGGTAAGGGTTTAAAAACCAATTTTTTTAAAAAGAGAGATCCTAAATTTCTCCTCTCCTTCTTAGCCAAGATCCTTAAAAAGTTGTTTACAAACTGTTTCCACTTCTCTCACTCACTCTTCAACCCTTTGAAATCTGGCACCAGCCCTCATCTTTCAGTGAAAACTGTTTTATGATTTATTAACAGCCAAACCTGATGTTTTTTGAATAGGATCCTTCTCAATCCAGTGCATTTGGTACCAGTGACCACATTCTCCTCCTACATCTTTTCTCCTCTATGAAATTTTATTCTTCCTTGTTTCCACCCATCTGATTGCTACTTCTCTATCCCTTTTGTTGGCTGATCATCTATATCCCTCTTCCTGACTGTGGGTGTACCCCAAGATTCTGCCCTGAGTCTCTTTCAGGAACTTCTTTGATGCCAAAGGGGTTAACCATCATTTCTGTGCAAGTTAATTCACAGATCTATATATCCACCTCAAGTATCTCCAATGAGCTTTTAAGTCCCACACTACTAATTGCCTAATGGACATTTCAATTTGTTATATCCCAGAGAAATCTAAAATATCTTAAAACAGCACTGATTCTCTTTTTGCCTTGGAACCAACACTTAGTATCAGTTCTAAAAAAGAAGGTAAGGGTTTAAAAATAATATTAAAAAAAGAGGACAAAAGGAAATTTTATGGAAATTACTGAAATTTCTCCCCTAGGCCCTCCTATCTTCCAAACTTTGCTATTTCTGTTGAAAGTATAACTATCCTTCCAGTGTCTCGGGTTCGTAATCTCAGCATTATTCACTCTTCTTCATCTCATGTATTCAATTGTCAAATCTTGCTATTTCTACCTTCACAAAATTTCACATTTGATCCCTTCTTTCCTCCTACTTAGCTACCACATTAGTTTAGGCCCTCATCATCTCCCACCTAGATTATTGCAACAGCCTTCTACTCGGTCTCCCTGTCTCAAGTATCTCATCACTCTAGTCCATCCTACACATTGTTGACAAAGTAATTTTCTTTAAATGCAAATTGAACCAAGACTCCCTTATTCAATCAACTCCAGCGACTTCATAAGCCTCTAGAATCATATATAAAACTCCTCTGTTTAGCTTTTAAATCCAACAACTTATTTTTTCAGCTTCAATGAACATGATCCCCTCTCTTATACTTGTCATTAAGTCATTTTTAAGTGGCTTTTGACTCTTCATGACTCCATTCGGGGTTTTCTTTGGAATGATAGTTAAGTGGTTCACCATTTACTTTTCCAACTCATTTTAAAAATGAGGAAACTGAGGTAAACAGGGTGAAGTGATTTACCCAGTCACACAGTTAAGAAAAGTCTAAGATAAAATTTGAACCCAGGTCTCTCAATCCACTGAGCTATCTAGCTGCCCCCTGTTATATACTTTGAAAGAAAAGCAAGATGTACTTAAGAGTGATCTGTAATTTCATGAATAATCCTCTTTTTATCTGTTCCAATTTCTATATGGCATGGAATTCTTTCCCTTTTCACTTCCACCTTCTGGCTTCCTTCAAGTTCACCTTCAATATCACCCTTTACAAGAAGTCTATGTTTTGTTTTGTTTTGTTTCCTTTCCTTCCTTCCTTCCTTCCTTCCTTCCTTCCTTCCTTCCTTCCTTCCTTCCTTCCTTCCTTCCTTCCTTCCTTCCTTCCTTCATGCCTTTCTTTCTTCCATCATCCATCCATCCATCTATCCCATCTGTCTGCCTATATCTATATCTACCATATATGTGTGTATATATGTATATATACTCACACGTATATAATCTGTGCCTATCTCTATATGTATGTCTTATACAAGGTTATCTCCCATTAGATGGTGATTTCCTTGAAAGCAAGGACAATTTTTGCCTTCTTTTTAAAATTCCCAGTGTTTAGCACAGTGTTTGGTATATTGTGGATGTTGAATAAATGTTGTTGGCTTGTGTTGAGTTTTTTTTTTTTTATTTGTTAAGTTCATTTTTTTGTTAAGTTCATTGTATTAAGTTCAAAATTTTTAAAGCCCACCCCCCCCCCCCCCCCGCCAAATCCCCTCTCTTTTTCCTGGATTTTCTTGACTCTTGATCTCCTAGCTCTCTTCTTGCCTGCTTGGAATCACCTTTGCTAGATATTTATCCATGAGGCAAGGTGGTACAGTGAAAAGAGCACTGTTTCTGGAATCAGAAGATGTGAGTTCAAATGCTGCTTCACTTACTACCTCTAATTTACACAAATCATTTAACCAGCCCAGGCTTAATGACCTCCCATGTAAAATTGAGCTTGGATTAAATGGCCTCAGAGGTTTTCCAGCTCTCAAATTATTTAATGTACCATCTCCTAACTATGAGCATCCAACACAGCTTTCTCTTGGGCCTTCTTTTCCCTCTTTCTGCTTTCTGGCTCTAAATCTATGATCTTATGATCTTTTCTTGGTGATCTCATCAGCTCGTCTGGGTTCAATTATGATCTCTAAGGGAGATGACTGCCAGCCCTAGCTTCTCTCCTGAACTCCATTCCCACATCACCAAATACATACTAGACATGTACAAGAAGGTAGGACATTCTGTTGAGACAATTGAATTAAAACGGGCATGTCCAAAATCCATGGTCACCAAAACCCACCCTCTTCCCCAACTTCCCTATTTCTGTTGAGGCTCTCACTATCCTTCTGGACACTAAGGTTTACAACCTTAGAATGACCCTGGATTCTTCCCTTTCCCCTCCTCCTCTGAGAGCCACTCAAGTGCCAAGTTTTCTTGGAGATAATCATTCTACCTCCATATATCCATCATGGGTCCCGTTCTTTCTACTCTCATTGCTCCCATCCTAGGGTAGGCTTTCATCACCTCTCACCTGGATATCTACAATAACCTGTTAATTGGTCTCCCAGTCTCAAAACTCCCTTCTCTCCGATCCATCCTCCACATACTGATAAATTGATAATTCCTAACGAAGCTGTCTGATCCGACTGTGCCATTTCCCCCGTTCAAGAAACCTCAGAGGCTCCCTGTTGTTTCTAGAATAAAATAAAAATTACTCTGGTTGAAACTTAAGTCCTTTAGCTCCAACATATTTTTCAGGCTGATTTCACATTATTCCCCATCATGCATTATATGTTCAAGCCAAGGTGCGCCATTGGCAATTCCATCTATATGACATACCATCTGTTGTCACCATGAATTTGAACACACTATTCTTTATGCTGGTAATACACTCTTTTAAAAAAAAATCTTTTATTTTATAAGTTAATGTATTTAATTAATTAATTTGGAATGCTTTTCCATGGTTACATGATTCATTTTCTTTCCCTCCCCTCCCCCCAACCCCCTCCCATAGTCAATGAGCAATTCCACTGGGTTTTACATGTGTGATCAAGACCTATTTGGTTGACTCACCTCTTCCTATCTACTGTAATCCCTTTCAAAATGGATCCCAAGTGCTGCCTTATGCAAGAGGCCTTCCCTTGATGTTCTCTCTCACATCCCTCCACCCAAATTATTTTGTATTTATCGTATGTTGATTTATCATTGTGAGCTGGCATCTTTACCTTCTACAGAATGTAAGCTTTCTGGAGGCAAAGATTTTTTTTTTCTTTATGTTTCCAATGCCAGGTACACAGCAGATTCTAAAGAAGTAATTACTATTGGGGCAGCTAGGTGGCTCAGTGGACTGAGAACCAGGCTTACAGATAGGAGGTCTTGGATTCAAATCTGAACTCAGACATTTTCTAGCAAGTCACAACTCTCAGTTCCTAGCCCTTGCTGCTCTTCTGCCTTAGAATCAATACATAGTATTAATTCTAAGTTGGAAGGTGAGGGTTAAAAAAAAATTACTGAATGAATTACAACAGTGGATGGAATTAAATCAACAAAGACAAAAATGGATTCAGATTGAACATTACTTCTTATTATAGAAACATACCGCCTTTTAAATCAGCTGAAGCCCCCACGTACTGAAAGTTATCCATATTAATGACATCAATGATAGGTGACACAACCCGGGTCTTGTCCTAAAATAAATAATGAATTTTGGAGAAAAAAAACGCAAGTAAATTAATTATTTAAAACAAAACATAGAGAACAGCATAATCAATGTTACACAGAAACAAGGAAAATCAATGAATTTATTATCTGTCAAGCTTATTTGGTGTATATACATCAAGTGTCTTTTCCGTGTCTCCCTCAGACTTCTGTTATTCATGGTAACCTAATACCATACTGATAGTAATTAAGAAGAATGAATAGGTATGGAAAATTCTTTTAAAAAAAAATCTCTCCTGGATGATTCAGATCACCTGCCTGAAGGCAGAGGGCTGGACGAGGTGATCTTTCTAGATACTTTTCTTGGTGTCATGAATTAATGGAGCTTTCCAAAATGTCTAAATTATCATCACAGAGTAGATTTCATTTTGACAGAACCTGGGTTCAACCTGAATTAATTCAATTCAACAATGTGTTAGCTGATGTGAAACAGAAGCAGGGACACCACTCCTCGGTCCTACCATCTGATATGGATACACAGGCAGTACAGAGATGCAGCCATGCAAAGAATAAACTTCCATGGGCACATCTGTGATGTGAAAAGTGATAAAAGTGGCAGTGACTGAAAATGAACCAAGCAGCCTATCTTCCTGTGATTTTATGAAAATATTTTCTTAGACAGCTGTTTCACATACTACTGCTGTCACTTTCTTGATAAGAGTTCATAATGACTTTTAATTGCTGACCTTTCCAAATTTGGATGTTGAACTGACAATGATTGCAAACATGAAACAGTAAGACTCTGCTTAGCTTGGATGGACAGCAAAAAGTTAATTTTCTCTCTAGAAAAAATAATTGAAGAACTGATTTATTAGTCAGAAGGATGTTGAAGGACTTGGTCAAACAAATTAATAAGGAATGCTTAGAGATACTGAGGTGGGACCAAGTAAGGACTCAATAGTGTGGCAAATGGGGCCAGGATTCTTCAGAATTGTCTGAAAGTTAGACATTTCCAAGAGGAAAATTAAGTCATGCGGAAGTTAGGGAGGTAGAAAGAGGAAAGGAATCATAGAATTATGGGATGAAAAAGTAAGAAAGAATTAAAGTTCTATAGGAATATCATTACCACCTTTCTCTCTCTCTCTCTCTCTCTCTCTCTCTCTCTCTCTCTCTCTCTCTCTCTCTCTCTCTCACATATATATATGTATATATATATATATATATATATATATATATATACACACACAAACACACACACATTAAATATAAAGATAAAAACACAAATCATTAGCTGGAATTCTGAAAATACTAAACTAAATTGAGAATCAACTTTAAAGTCAATTTTTAGCATTTATAGGCTTAGAGGGCTTTTGGTGGTAAAAATTTGCAAAGACTGATCAATGTTCTATCTAGCTTTGGCTCTTCTCTGAGACCATAGCAACATACTTGATTGTTCTTCAACATAAAAGGCTGAGGGGAGGTATTATAGGCAGCCCTCTAGAGTCCAACACACAGAGAGACAGAAAAGAGGCATTTTCTAAAATTAACTTTATTGATTGCATTTTTTTTAAAATGCCAAAAACTTCTGCAATCCACCACACACAAATATTTGTTTTGTGATCTCAGGTCACATGTTTTACAGCAAATACTAAAACTATCAAATGGAAAGCATACACAGAGAGGGTACAGAAGGGATAATTTGAGTGGGCATGATTTCTAAACTTTCTTTAGGGCACTTAAAATACCTTGCCTTCACTCTCCTCATAGTCTATCCATCTTGCCTGGTCTTCTGAGCAGAAAGTAACCAGAACAAGTTATAGTCCCCAAGACTATTTCAAAAAAAGAATGAGCCCACTCTCTCTTCTAAGAAGCAAAGTTGAGTTATGAGGCCATGAAGGCATTAGCCATTGCTAAGAGCCCTCAAGAGAGTCCTCTACTTTTTTCTCCCATGTGGAGGCTGCCTGGGTAGCCAACAAATTAAAAAGAAAGAGAAGCAGGACTTCTTGGCTGGCTGGTGACACTGACTGGCCATTAGGTCATGGCTGCCAAGCTGATTGTTCTTAAAAGGAGGAGAGAATGAGAGAACCTGCAGCGACCTCTCTACGGAGAAGCAGAGTTTTGGTGTTGGGATGAGGCTTTTCCTCTATGTGTGTGTGCTTGCTTATGTTTTCTCTGCTTCTATGTACCCTCGGAGACACCTGGTATGTCAGGCTTCTGGGTGAGCTGCCGGAGTTTTTAGGCAAAGGACACCTGAGGATCTGAGGGATGATGTATCTCAAGAGTGAGAAACAGCATCTGGCACATGTGTGCCAGCATCACAGGATGCAGACTCCCCAGGCCTAGGCTGGTCTGAATTCCCAAGACAGAGGGGACAGAATACTGATGGCTGGAGCAGACAAAATATTTTTCCTGTGGTCTCTGATGATCTATTTGGGACTTGTGTTTATTGAGCAACCATTTATCTAAGTCATATGACCTTCCCCAGGAAACTAATTGTAACTCAAAGAAAAGATTCCCCTAGAGCAATGCTAGCAATGATGATGATAGGAGTACTAATAATAACTAGTATCTATAGAGTACTTTATGGTGTGCAAAATGTCTTACAAATATTGTCTCATTTTATCTTCAAAATCATTCTTAAGTCTTATTAGGCAGTTAGATGATGCAGTGGATAGGCAGGAAAAATACCTTAACCTCTCTTAGACTCAGTTTCCTTATCTGAAAAACAGAGATAATAAAAATAGCACTTATCTCCTAGGATTACTATAAATATAAAATGAGATTATATTTTAAAGTGCTTTGCAAATATTAAAGTATTACATAAATGCTACTATTATCACTATCCCATTTTTTGGATTAGGAAATTGTGGGAAATAGAGGCTAAATACTTGCCACAGGTCATACATTTAGTAAGTGTTTAACGCAGGATTTGAACTTAGATCTTCCTAACTCTGGTTTAGAAATTTGCCTACTAATGTCCCTTTATGACTAGCATCTCAATAGCATATGGTCATTTCTTTTGAAACTTAGATAAAAAAACACAAGATAAGCATCAAGAGAAGTTCCCTGGTGTTAGAAGCCAAAAAGAAAATCAATAATCAGAATAGTTTGCTTTTAATGCTAGAGTTGTCCTCCAAGTGTCTTTCTGAGATTTGCCAAGTTGGAAAGGGCTTCATGGTCTAGTTCCCTACACAACTTCGCCCATAAGTGGCAGTCAAGTTTTTGTTTGGAGTCTTAAGGTGAGGCCAAATAGTTCCTTTTTTAGAAGAGTGAAATTCAGTTGAATCTTAAAACTCAATTAAGTCAATTACTCACTACTTTGGATAAAATGTGAATTCATTAACATTAGCATTTTAATTATCTGACATTTTGATCACTGATACCACTTGTTTAAAGTTTCCATTTTGGGCAAGGAGAATTCCAAATCACTTAGTCAACCAGGACCATGTCTAAAATTTTAGTTGCAGAGATATAGCAGAGATTCACATTCTGCTTATATGACCCTTTCATTATATGCATGACCCTTTGATTTGCCCACTAAATGCTTTCCAAAGTTACTCAAAGACAAACAGGGGATTTTCTTTTTATACTTTTATAGCATCCTTTTCTTCATTAATCCCTGGCAAATTTCTTGCCAAGTGCTTATGGTGATTGAGGAATAAAACAGAATGGCAAGCATGGATAGAAAGACAAAGGAAGACAAATGAGAAGATTTCAAGGACTAACAGAGTAAGTCGCTATAAGACAGAGGCATCAAATTCATGGCCCATGAACTGTACATAGCCCTCAATGCTCCCAAACAATGCTTACCTAATACAGAATGCAAATGGGAAATATCTAACAAAATAAATAAAAATTTGATGAAACAAAGTAATCAAAAATTGCACTTTAAAATCAAACCTATCTGGACCTTCAGGGATCTTTTTTTCCTTTTTAACTTATTTGTTTGATAGATCTGATTAAAAGAGATGAGGAAGGAAGTTATATCTTGCTAAAAGGTACTATAAACAATGAAGTAATAGCAATATTAAACATATATGCAACAAATGGTACGGTATCCAGATTTTTAAAGGAGACACTAAAGTAGCATGAGGAAAAAATAGATAGTAAAACTATACCAGTGGGGGACCTCAACCTTACCCTATCAAAACTAGACAAATCGAACCTAAAAATAAATAAGAAAGAAGGGAAGTGAATGAAATGTTAGAAAAATTAGAACTAATAGATGTCTGGAGAAAATTGAACAGGGATAAAAAGGAATATGCCTTCTTTTCAGAAGCATATGGTACATACACAAAGATTGACAATGGACTAGGGCATAAAAAACATTGCAAACAAATGCCAAAAAGGAGAAATAATAAATGCAAAATTTTCAGATCATAAAGCAATAAAAATTATAATTAGTCAGAGTTCATAGCGAGGCAAATTAAAAATTAGAAATCAACTTATTTGTTTGTTGGCTACATCAAAATTCCCCAAATCCTCCAAATTCTCCTTGTGCCATAGAAGGCATCACTGGATCAAAAAAAGTATATGTAAATTATGTCTTTTGTGTTTCTATTTTTTAGTTCTGTCTCTGGAGATAGAGTTCACAAGTTAGTCTCCAAATATTAAATTCCTTTAGCTATATATAATATTCTCTTGGTTTTATTCATTTTGCTCTTCATTGTTTCATGTAGGTCTTTCCAAATGAAAAAATAACTTGCTCATCACTTCTTATTTCAGGGATCTTCAAATACAGTTTAGTATACTGTGATTATTTAAATTGACACCATTCCTATAAGATGGAGCGTACATAATGTGTAAATTAGCAGGTGACCTATCAAAGGACAGAGACACAACTAGACCTCTCTCCTTTCTCCCTGCATCTGACTTTGGATATTCCTGGATCTCTGCCATGTCTCGATGGAGGGGTTTGGATAACTCAAATAAAACTATGAGCTGTGTTGCAAAGGGTTACCCAAGATGGATAGATTGTAGTGGAGAGTTCTGAATAAGGGTGATCTCTTGGAGAAGGAAATGGCAAACCATCCCAGCATTTTTGCCAAGAAAGCCCCACTGAGTGTTGGGACTGCTGTGCTATGGTCCACAAGGTCATGAAGAGGAGGACCCAACTGAACAAGAACAAGTCAAGAAACATAGAATTTGGAGCCCAGGTGGACTGAAGAAAGTAGTTGCATGGTGGAGAGGCTTCTTCTTATCTGAAATATCCACAAAAAGCTTCCTTCTAGACACAGCTTCTCCTTGAAATTAAATGAAGGCACTGAGCCCACCCTTTTAGACTTCACAGTTCATCCTAAACCTCCAGGCAAAAAAAAAAAAAAAAAAAAAAGAGAGAGAGCCTTCCAACAAAATGGAGCTGCTGGCAATGAAACGGAGGCTCTGATCTTGCACTCAATCCCAACAGTTGCCCCTTCCCTCTCCCCCTAGCTAGATATTTTTAGCCAGCCTAATCTGGTAGTTAATTGAATGCCACCAGAGGTATTTCTTGCCTCACTTCATCCCACATAACAAACATCCAGTCCTCTGTACCTTAGGGCTGACCCTTCTTCACTCACCTCTGCTACCCTCTCCAGGAGGGGTTCCAGCCAGTGCTCATTGCATTCACAGTGACTGTCCAAGAATGTCAGGACTTTAGCTTGGGCTGCATCTGCCCCTCGGACCCGAGAGCGCATCAAGCCTGTGGGGACAGTGCAGAAGTCTGTCAGGGGAGAGAACCTACATCCTTTTGTGAAAAACGCCCAAAGTAATGTATCCTAGCAGACACCATCTCTACATTTTCCCCCACAAAACCTTTACAGCCCACTCACAGAGCTAGAGGTTTCACCCTCTGTGTCAGGATGAAAGGATCGATACTACCCTGTGGTCATCGAGACAGAAGACTGTTCGTAGCATATTTTTTTTATTTAAAGGTAAAGAGCCGACAGAACAACTGTCTTTGGAGAAAGGCTGTCACATAATTAAAGGCTGATGGATATATCAACAGAAACAGTAATTTAAAAAAAACAAACTCTCCTGCAAAAAGCAAACAGAGACGGTTTGCTCATTAACTGGGCTCAGAGACTTGTTATCTACACACTTGAAGTGTTAATAACTGCTGATCTTTCAGAGTGCTAATTTAGTGATAGAAATTGCAAAGTTTTCTGTTCTTCTAAGATTTAATGTACATCAGCCGACACATTATGTATATATGCATTCATACATGTATAAGACTCCACGATATGACTTTTGTCATAACACAAAAGCAATTATATTGTGGGTAAAACCAAGTGACTGCACACTGTGCTGTAGAATAGAGGTGTCAGACACGTGGCCCATTGCATACAGCCCCAAACACTCCAGAGTACGGCAGGAACCCAATTAAAATGTAATTGGGAAGTATTTATCAAAATAAATAAAAATATAATAAAACATAGATAATGCTCCATTACATTGAAAAACTAAGTCAATATGCAGCCCGTAGGGATCCTTATGTATGGATTGGTGGCTCCTGTTTCTATTTGATTTGGATACGGCTGTTGTAGAACATTTCTTACTATTCCAGTCATTTTTTACACATTAGCTATACTTGTTCTCTGACCCCACAGTCACAATGGATTTCTATTGTACATACTGTCCTTTGGATATCCAAATAATGCTATTGATTCCCTATCCGAGAGGGCAGGAAGCACATGTTTTGACTTATTTTGGTTTTGTTTGTTTTTTAATAGGGAAGATGCATTTTCAACCATTCTTAGTTGACCCACCTGGTGAATGAGGGCACACCTAGGTAAATACTGTAGCCTCTGGTCAAGGAACAAAGGGAAGGTTGGCTGGCTCCATGTGAGAGCCAAGTTCATGCCCTTTGTCTCAGGAACACCAAATACAAACCCATTGAGTTACCTGGACACATGTGCAAATACTGAGTGTTTTACAGGTATCTCACAGGTCCTGGCTGGAATCTAATTCTCTTCTTGTTGACAACGACTCTCTCCCTGTTTGAATTATGCCAACTGACTAAACTGTGAACAAATTTACACATTAAAATAGAAGTTTTTAACCTGGGACCCTTGAATTTGTTTTTTAAATAATGTGGCAACTGCATTTGAATATAGTTGTCTTTCCTTGCAATCCTATGTTTTTTTATTTTATTTATTTAAAAATATGATTATGAGAAAAGGTTGGTAAATTCCACCAGACTGTCATAGGGGATAGGGCACACACACAAACACAAAAAAAAGGTTAAGAACCCCTGCAGGATTCTTTTGTCTAGATTGTTTGAACAAAGCATTTAACTATACAATTCTGACTTTTTCCAGGCTTTGGAAGGTGACCTGTTTTAATCAGGAGACAGATTTGAGGCAATGACCATAATGCATATTTTTCAAACCAATAGCACTGATTAGGATGTAGAGTTAATGAAGCCCATGTAACAGATTCAATCCATTTATGGATTAATTCAGTATCACATGGTAGGAGAAAAGAAAACAAACAAAAAATCCTTCTTCCCTGGCCACAGTTTTGACCTCTAATCCCAAATGGTTATCTTGCAAATGGGCACTTGGGGCCAAAAAGGGAAACAGAAGATGGAACATGTACAGAAGAACCAAGGCAAACTCATGAACACCCTAGGGGGAAAAATCTCAGTTCTGTCATCTTTGCATAAGATAGACTTCCATAGAAAGATCTATGGCTAAAAGATTTCTCCGAACTGTGAATGAATAAGCTATCCAACCATCAAGTTTCCAAGCAGCTCTGAGAAATGAGCAGCTGACTGGATGTTAATTGCACAGTATTTTAAGCTTCCTCTCTAAATGGTTCAATGTTTTACTCCTGCCTTAGGAAAATCTTGCTTATGGCTGTCAATAAAGAATGTTCAATGATCCTAATGACTGTACAGGAAGACTGACAGCAGCTCACAAGGCAGGAGTTTGTAAAAGAGAAAAATCAAGCAAATGGGAATGTACTTTCCTTTCTTCAGATGGGTCACTTTCACCTTGCTGTCAAGCTCAAATTCTATTTATTGTTATCAGATGCCTAAAGCATGAAGTTATTAGACTTTACCATTTCTAAATCTTGTGAGTTTTCATCTAAATTCTAATACCTAAAGGACTACTGACTAATCAAGGCTTCCCATATAAAGGGACAATTTTCCAACAGAGAAAGAAAATCCAAATAGAATTGTTGTCATAATTAAGAGTGAGGTTTTAGTATGCAACATAGTAAAATTTTCGTGTATTTACTAGGTTTATAAACAGTTTGGAGTACTCTACACAGATATGGACCAGGCAAGAGAAGTCAAGATGAGGTCATTTTTTTTAAAGCTAAAATATGTTGAGTCTAATAATAACTAACTAAAAAATTAGAGATAATTACACTTTGTTGACAATTCAAAGTGGACAAAGTCCCATGAAAGAGATCAGGCTACTTACAAAAATAAATTAAGAATAAACAATATACCAGCTAGGTAACTCAGTGAATTGATAGCCAGGTCTAAAGAAGGGAGGTCCTGGGTTTGATTTTGGTCTCAGACATTTTTTAGCTCTGTGATGCTGGGCAAGCCACTTAACTCCCATTGCCAAGCCCCTGCCACATTTCTGTCTTAGAATCAACACAGAATATTGATCCTAAGATAGAAAGTAAAAGTTAAAAACAACAACAATAATCAATAATCTACCTTCTCGTCGATCATTTCTAAGAACTCGAACTTTCTCAATCTTCCCCAACAGAGCACCATCCTCAGCTGAAAAGGAAAAAACAAGAAGATTCTAAAACTGATTATTATAAAGTGGTACAAATGTGCTTTATTCCATGCATAATCAATTGTTGATTATCTAAGGGCTACTGAACAGTCTATATATCATACAGGCACATCCCTGACCCAATGCCCCCCCATTTGGCTATTTTACTTTTCCTTTTATAGCAAAGGGGGAAAAATTAATATAGTACTTACGATCGTTACTGTAGTCATCTACCAATATGATTTCTTTTATAAGATGGGGAGGACTTTTCTTAAGTACACTGAAAAGAGAAGAAAAAATATGACAGTCTTCCATGGGTATGGAATTTATTGGTTCTGAAATGATCCTTCCATTTCCATTCCCAACCAACAACTATCAATCAAACAGTTCCTTTTGAAGGAAGGCATAATTAGAATACCTTACCTGACTACAGTTCTCAGCAAGGCTGATCTGGCTTCATTGTGAAAAGTGATTACCACACTGGTAGCCGGCAAGTCTACTCGCCATTGCTTTCGCTGACACCTGAAAATAAAGAGAAATAACAATCATCAGGACCCAGTAAGATGTAAAAATAAAATCAAACTCTTACCTTCTGGCTTAGACTCAACACTGTGTATTAGTTCCAAGGTATAAAAGTGGTATAAGGAGTAGGAAATGGGGTTGTGACTTACTCAGGGTCACACAGCTAAGAAGTGTCTGAGGCCAGATTTGAACCCAAGATCTCTTATCTCTAAGCCTTCCCCTTAATCCAATAAGTTTGCCTAGCCGTCTCCTATACCATAAGATAGTAATAATTTAATAAATGTAATAATAGGTTCATCCAGATAAGAAGAATGATCAATATTAGATTTCATATTTATAAAACTTCTTCATATAACATTTCCAAGATAATAGTATAAGAGGAAAAAGAACGCTTGTTAATAAAGTAGCATTTCCTTCTGTTTGGGGGCATTTCTACTTTAACCACTTGGTCCTTCATAAAAATACCAGAAAGGAGGGGGATATGGTTGGGGATGTAGACTCTAAATGAACATCCTAGTGCAAACATCAACAACATGGAAATAGGTTTTGATCAAGGACACTTGTAATACCCAGTGGAATTGCGAGTCAGCTAAGGGAAAGGTGGGGGGAGGGAAGGGAGGGAAAGAATGTGATTCTCATAACCAAGATATAATGTTCTAAATTGACTAAATAAAATAAAATACCAGACAGATTACAGATCACAATTTCCATTCTGGCCGTATACGCTAAGGCGCATATTTCCCTTTAATCTGTGACACCATGACCAGATTCCTACCAAGGAGAAAAACTGAAGGTGAATGATGAACAGAAATTTGACATTCTGATCAATATTTATAGAAGCAATGGAGTACTTTCAACCCAAATCAACATTTAAATGTGAGCCCAAAGAATAAGCCTACTAGATGTGGATGTAGAATTCTGCTAAAGCCAGGTAATTAAAAAGTCAACTATTGACAAATATGGAGACATTTGTTTTATCATTAACATCCTCATCCACAGGATAACAGTAGAGAATTTGGCTTTTGTGCATAATAGTTTGGAGGATAATACATTATTAATGTGTTTTTAGTTAAAAAAAAAGTTCCGAGATTTACCTTCCATTATAAATATGCTCTGATGCACCACTGTAGGATGAGAGCCTCAGTGGTCAAAGGCTATGCTAGAATGGTACAAGAATATCTTCCCAATTAACAGGCTTTGAGTACTGGCTGGCTGGCTGGCAACTGTATTTCTAATGCCCAAGTACCAACTTGCCTAAATTTAGAAATGGTCCATCACCAGAAAGTTAGCTACAAAATGATGAATTTCTGTCATTGTCAAAACCCCATAAATAAGATCTACTACATCAAGGAGGACTTGCGAGCTGCATTAGGGAAAAGAATACCTGCTCTGATGAAAGCAGAGATTTGTTGGAGTACTTGAAATTCATCAATAGATGATGCCACATAGGAAGGGAAGAGTGAATAATATCACGCGATAACAATCTCCCTCCTGAATTGCCTAAGTCAATCGTCCTAAGTGGGTTGTGCAGATTATGGATGGTGCTTAATAAGCTTTTTAGGTAAAAAGAAAAGATCTGATGATGTCTGGGAAGGTTTCAATCTGTCTAAGGAAAAAGGGACAACAGAAGTAGAAGGAGGGAATTTCTTTTTTTTTTTTAAACTCAACTCCCATCTTAGAATCAATACTTTATATTGGTTCTAAGGTAGAAGGAGCAGTGAGGATTAGGCAATGAGAATTAAATGATGTGCCCAAATAGTTAGAAAGTGTCAGAGGCTACATTTGAACCCAGGACCTCTTATCTCTAGGCCTGACTCCCAATCCATTCAGTCACCTAGGTGACCAAATGAGGGAAATGCTTTTAATGATGTCTATTATAAGGAAAACAAAAACAAAAACAAAAACAAAACCTTGAGGACAGCATTTTGAAAGCATTAGGAAGAATCAATGGTGGCAATGTACTATGGTGCATTAATAATAGTACCATAATAATAATAATAGTGCCATAATGGTGGCACTATGTACCACTAATATGGGAAAGGAAGCAGACATGAATCTCACATAAGTGGATGAGGGAAATGATCCTAGGAATCTTTTACCCCAGTGAATTAATTTTCCTGAAGAGCCATCTGAAGACCACTGATTGATATGAGAAGGGAGGAGGGAAGGGTTCAGCCAGTTGCAGGTTGCCAAGAGTTATTCACCTTTCTTCTAGTTTGTCATAATTCAGTGTGAGTATTTTTGCCAGTATTTACCAGGGGTTAATAGCAACTCAAATGTACTGAAGAAGGAAGGAAAAACCTTCCATAGGACCAAAAGTTTGCAAAGGATTCTCTCCTCCAGTTCCTAACCATATGCCCTCCTATTCCAACCCCAAAGGTCTGGCCAGATTGAAGAATAAGACGATATCTATGATTTAAATAAATGGTAGGGAAACAAAAGGCTGTTAAAGGAGTAGGGATTATCTTTTCAAATCAGACAGGACTAAGAAATATTTAATCAGCAAAGAAAAATAGTGGCCATTCTAAACAGGTGCTTGGACAATACCCAGCAATTATCTATGCATGACTGCACCTTAAAGGAAAATGTATAGCAGACCCCAGCTAATGTGCACTAATGACTGGGAGATCTCCTTCAGATGAGCAAATTTTGCAAATTAGCAAGAGAAGCAGCACAATTAAAAAGCAATAATGCCAGGATCACGGAATGGGCTTCTTCTGTTTATTTAGCTGTGTGGGTAGCTTGGTTTTAATTAATCATGAGAAGGAGGCATAATGTACCACTAGTCACTTTTGGTTAATAAAAAAAAATAAAAAGGAATCTGGATTGAATGCTGTGACACATTATAGCTTCTGGCCACTAAATTGTACTGGAAAGTAAATGCATGGGCTAGCTTTCTGAATAAGAATCAGCATACTGGTAGATTAAAAGTAAGCAAAAATCTGCAAAGTTCAACTATAAACCAATTAACCACAGAAAAGCCATCTAAAGGGAGCCAATCTATGATATTAATAGGATAAGAATTTAATATTATGAGGGGGATGAAATATCCAGCACAATTGGGCCCCACTTAGCACAGTGGGAAGTGGTAAGATGAGTGGGCTCTAAACAGAATGATTTACGAAATGTGGGCTTAGACATCTGCATTGGAATTAAAACAGAGAGAAGAGTATTTTTCATGCCAAGAGCATACAAAGTTGACCCAATCAACCTCATATTCTTTCATTCTTATTCTGTCCCTGTAGGGAACCACGGCTTCAATGACTAACTGAAAAGTCAGGAGGTACTAACTCTCGTTGCATTGTTCAGAAGACACGAAGCTTGTATTACCACTTGGCATTCTTTTATTTTCTGTGTGTGTATGTGTGTGTGTGCATGCACGTGAGCGCATGTCTGTTTGGGTGCTCAATCACTCTAGCTCTCTATCACAGATGGACAGTCCAAATCTATTACTTCTACTCATGAATTATTAAAATATCCAGAGGAAAGACACTTAAGTGTGTTGGATATATCCTTAAGGGAAGATCTGTGAAAATACCTGTCCCAATGGACAAGAATTCAAGATGGAAAGGCATGGATGAGTTGCTATCTGTACCAGTGTAAGGAGTGCTTGTTTTGATGAAATCATTGAGCCACAGCAACACAGATTTAGAGGTGGAAGGTACTTTATAGGCCATCTAGTCCTCATTTTATAAGGGGTGAAAGGATTTGTCCAGGATCACATAGTAGGTTCCAAGAAGGAGATTTGAACCCCTGTCCTCTGCCTCCAAATCCAGTACTCCTTCCATTGCATTATGTTGCCTCCGAAGTATTCAATCACATGCATACATACGTGCACATATTTGCATCCTTTGAGAGATCTGCCACTTAGGCATGCAACTGTGTACTCGGGTTTGCTAGATACTGTCAGATGTAAATTATAGTGGTCATTTCATTTAAATGGGAGAGAGAAAAGGATGGGGAAGAAGGCCATTCATGTCATAACAATTAAGTTAGTTAGACATTAATTTTTTAAAAATCACTTTGGCTAATAGAGTATACATGAACGTGCACACACACACACACACACACACACACACACACACACACACACACACAGCTTTAATATCCAGCCAAAATTGTCATTGGCTGTGGAAAACTTCTTTATAATGATAAAAAGAGGTTGAAGAATGAGCACATTTATCAGTTAAACAGAGGTATCCCTGACAACCAATCTTCATCATTCTGTAGCCAGGAAAAGAATGTTTAATAGGAGGGGCAACAATGAATCCTGGTAATTTGACAGAAGCCAGAGTCTAGCTCATATTCACTTTTCTACCTGAGCCTTCTTTAATGGTAACTGTTGGTTATTAGAAGTCAGCAAGAGCAAAAGCCTATCATCAGTTCTGCTCTTTGGTGCCAAAGGAAGAAAAATTATTGGTCTAATTCAGGGTTTAGGGACTGCTTGTCAGTGATATCTGAGTGATATCTAACAGAGCTTTACCTAGGAATTCTGGTGCCTGTGGAAAATCCAGTTTAGACGGGAGGGAGGAAGTGGCAGACATGGAAAGACACACCAGGCACGGACTCCAAGACCCTGTGGAGGAGACCTTGGGATGGTGGCCTGGGTCTAGGTGAGGGAACAGCAGCATTTGTGAAGTGTGGGACTGCAAGGCTAGAAGTCTACCATGGGGAGGAAATCCTCCCCTCCCTAATCTTCCACTCTAAGTTCTGGTGCAAGTCCTTAGTCTCCTTGTAAAACCAGTGCCTAATTATTTGGGGCTATCAATTATATTATGTTTATTTTTAACATTGAAATGTCAAGATCATTTCCAAAAATAAATTATATGTAAAGAGACTTAAATTATGGAATTTGAGCAACTAAATACATTTTAATAAATAAACATTTCTTAAATTCTCCTTACATACAGGGCACTGGGCTAAGAACTAGGGATAGAGAATCCGTTATCAAGGAACTTATCAATGATGAGAGGTTGGGATGGGAGAGCAGACATTCCCATAAATAACCATGAAAAAAGAAAATGTTGGGAGAACTCATTAGGGGACAGAGTAGGAACCACCCGAGTTTTGAGAACTTAGCTCTTGAAAGAATGGAGGCGTTTCAGCAAGCAGAGATGGATTGGGTGGAGTGTTCCAGATATCAGAGAAAGTATGTATGGCAGCCATACAGCAGAGGAAGCAGTTAGGTTGGAATGTGTGAAGAGTAGTAATGTGAGATGTCTGGAAATTTAGGCTAGATCCAGATTGTGAAGGGTTTTCAATGCCAGGATCACGAGTACATCCTTGACTTGATAGCCAATGACAAGGCACTTGTGATTTCTGAGAGGAAGAATGACATGATTATATATCAGCACAGTGCCTGATGCATAGTAAGCACTTAATAAATTTTTATTTGAGTTGAATTGAATATAATCAGAACCATGTGTTAAAAGGATTATATAAACAGTAATGTGAAAAATGGGTTGAATAAGATATAGGAAAGGGGTTTCTTTTCCTTTTTTTTTTTTAATCCTTAACTTCTGTTTGAGTATCAATTCTCAGTCAGCAGAGCCGAGCAGCAAGGGATAAGCAATGGGAGTTAGGTGACTGGCCCAGGAGCACACAGCTAGGAAGTGTCCAAGACCAGATGTGAACACTGGTCCTCTCAATTCCAGGCCTGGTTCTCTGTTCACTGGGCTACCTAGCTGACCCAGTAATTTGGGATTTTTATCCTAGAGTTTATTAACTTGTTTAAAACACATACAGCAGTTAAGTGGCTCAGTGATCAATTCTAAGACAGAAGGTAGGGGTTTAAAAACACACACACACAATTATATTTCAATATAATTAGATTCCCTTGTAATCTTGTGTATTTTATGCATTTAAAAAAATTATTGTAAGATGTTCATGGGATTCACCAGACTGCCAAAGGGGCCTGGTACAAAGAGCACCCTCATCTAAGTGAAAAGGGAAAAAGCTCTACATGGGGGTAGCTGCAACAAAAATGAAAATGGACAGATTTCAAGAGATGTTACTGAGGTGTACTCAACAGGATATGGCAGGGGATTGGATACATGGAATGATGGTGAAAGGAAGAATCAAGGGTGACCGATAATATGAGCCTGAGTGCCTGGGTTGATGAAAGTGCTATCAGGAGGAATAGAAGAGTTACGGTGTTGAAGGATTGGGAGAAAAGAAAAGAAATTTAGTTTTGGTTTGCTTAGCTTGGGATACTGCCAAGATACCCAAATAGAATGGGAGAGGGACAGATAAAGATTTGGGAGATGTTTGCATAGAAATGGTATGTGATGTCATGGGAAATAGATGACTTGGCCCCAAAATCACTTTCTGCAGAAAGCCTTTCTTAGTCCCCATTCCCTGTTAGAGACTTCTTTGCCAAGGTTATTATTCTCATTTTATATTTTTGTAGTTTTATCTCCAGTTAAAATGGAAGTTCCACAAGTGCCGTGACTACTTCCTTTTTGTTTTTGTATTCCTAGCACCCAGCATGGTGCCTGACACACAGTAAATGCTTAATAAATGCCTATTGAATGAATAATTTATAGAAAAGATATTTAAGGGAGGTAGCAAAGAGAGAAGAGCCAAGAACAGAATCTTGAGAGCAACCTACATTTAAAAAGAGGAAGGAGAAAGAGGAATTGACAAACGAAATAGAAAAGGGTCAGTCAGAAAAAGAAAGAGCTAAGAAAACGCAGAAACAAAGGAAGAAGCTGGTGCACAGGTCTAGTCTACAATTCTGGTCCACAGAACAGCTACTGTAAACCTCAAAATTTCTTAGACTTATAAATGTTGGAAATTTCACTATTGGGAAATTTCATACTTGAAAAATTTCCTATTGATAGTGGGTCTTGACTATTGGAATGTGAACCCCATTGGCATGGGAGGTTCCTTCTCTTCCCTTCTTAAGATTACTTTAGGACAGAAACCTTTTGCTGAACAATGGAAAGGACTTTGACCTATGCTTAAGCATAGAACAGGAATTTCTTTGAGTCATGATTGATTTTAGAAATGATACAATGGAGATACTTGGAATCAATCTCCACCCTATTCAGTCCTAACAGGATTGAGTAAGGGCTGCAGCCTAGATCAAAATTTAATTATTCCAATCTCTACCCTACTCAGGTTAACAGGATTTAGAAAGGGCTGTAGCAAAGGATCAAAGATTTAATTATTTGAAAATATGACCTTCAACAGATATGTGCAAAGCCAGAGACCTTTGGGCGGTCCTGGGTTAAGCTAGAGCCTCCATTGGCACAGGGAAATTGATGGACAGTGATTGGTAGATGGGAGAACTGAGGGGAGGCAACTTGGATGGTTTCCTTAAGGATAGGGGGGGGTCTGAAGACTCGGTGTGGTTGGTGGTGTTTTTAGGAGTTTGTCTGAGCGGTTGGAGTGTGCTCTGAGAAGCTTGCTCTGGAGGAAGCTGAAGGTGGGGGCCCTGAGACTGTTTCTCCATTTTTGGTCACGTGAGTAATAGGGACTGATCTCCTTTCTTTGCCCAGCTATCTAAGGGCTTGGGCCTTTTGGCCCAGCCTAAACAGAAGGGGTATTTAAGCCCTATTCCCTTCTCTCCCTTTTTCTCTCTACCTCTATCTCTCTATCTCTAATTCCTTTCTACCTCCTGTTTGTAATTAAACTCCATAAAAGGTTGACGGCTGACTTGAGTTTTCATTTAGGAATTACATAGCTGAATTCCTTGGCGACCTTAAATTAATATATATCAGTCTTTTAAAAGTGATTTCCTTGTCACACTACTTAGTTTTCCTTCTGATACATCACACTTTGATTCTAATGATGGGAATGAAATATGGCTTTGAAAGGTCCAAAATGTCACATAGCAATAGAGAAGTCAAGGAAAAGACAACAAAGGGGCTAGTGGATCCTGTAATAAAGATTATTAACAACCTTCAGAGAGCTAATTCAGTAGAATAGTGGAGACAGAAGCCAGATTTCAAGGGATTCAGGACTGACTACTGAGTAAAAAAAGGATAGGTTAAGTTTTATCAATGGTCTTCTAACACCTTAGTAATAATTCCTCAATGACCCTCTAGAAACCGGATTTCCTTGACCAATCTTCTTGACAAGCAAGATGCTGAAATTGTCCTTACAAAATTCATGCACACTCTACAGTCTAAAGCATATGAATGTTAATGTTAATCCATCTTTTTTGGTCCTTTCTTCAGCTTCCTTCTTGCTTCCATTTCCAGCCCTCCCCCCCATTATTCTGTCTGCCTTCTCTTTGTTTCAAGAACCAATTGGCTGCTTTATTTGGCTCATGCCCTTTGGCTCTCCTCCTTTCTCTAGTTATAGTTCACTCCTCAAGTATACTTCCATCTAAGGACAGGAAAAAACAGTGAAAGAAGGAGGAATTTAATTCTTAATTATTCATTTTTACTGCTTGTTGGTAACAATGGTAAACAATTTGGAGGAAAGGATGGCAACAGATGACTGAAGTGAGTTCTGTGGATTTCCATTACCTAAGCTGCACCTTCTTCCCAGTTATCAATGATAACTGAGAGATAGTTCTGTATCAGAATTAGTTTGACTTATCACTGTATATCCATGTTTTGGGTGAAGACAAGGAAGAAGGAGACAAGGAAGTGAGGAGGAGGCAGGTGTAAACACATAATGGGAGGTCATTATTAACAGAGAAAACTAGTCGCTTCCCACACACAACAGCTTCATTCAAAGTAGGTATAGCCCAATTGGAAGTGATTTTGTCCACTCGCATTATTGCTGCCATTGTGGTACCATGGACTGTGCAACTCGCCTCTCAACTTTCTCTAAACCATCACTGCAATGGCATTGAGGAAACTTAAGAATTCTTCTTAGAAACCAGTTTAAAAGAAGCACCGAAGAAGTGGTCAAAGACAAACATTCTTGCTGTTTTTAATGTCCTGGACCCCTTGGGCAGTCTGGTAAAGCTTATGGACCCCATTTGGGAATAAGGCTTTTAAATGCATAAATTATAATAGCATTACAAAGGAAATCAATTATGTTGAAATAAAATTATCAAAATATAAAAAGGACAAATTAGGGCTCCTGGAAATATATCAACAGACCCCTTGGGAGGGCCAAGGGTCTGGTCTAAGAATCCTTGATCTAAGAGAAAAGATATTCTCTTTTCCACTATCTTCTCTCTCCCCTTCCCCCAGAGGCTATCCCTATTGCTAGGCAACTCTCAGGTATGAAGGGAAGAACTGGACTTCTCAGTTTAATTGTCTCTCTGTTGAGATTGTCTCCTGGAGCTAGGGCCTGTGTCTATCCAATTTATTCTGTTATAATCCCTAGCACGGCATCACATGCAGAAGGTATTTTGTCAATATTATTTGCTGCTAATGATTTCAAATCTGGGTCCTCCAACAGTCCTCTTCATCAATAACCATGACTGGTCACTTGGCAGCCCCAGGATTCTGGGCATTGTATAAAACTCAAACAAATATTATTTATTAAAACATTGAACATGTGAAACATAAAGTATCTGGTCCTGAAAGAGGACACAAAAGAAAAAAGATGATATCCTTGCTAAATTGACTAAATTAATTAATTTAATTTTAAAAAAAAGATGATATCCCTGACCTCAGAGAGCTTAGAATCCAGCTGCACACACAGGCCAACTAAAAAATCAACTGAAAAACATTAAAGGGCAACATACCATGAGAGAGATACTGGATACTATAGTCAGAATATAAAAACTCTGGGCAGTAAGGGGACCTGATATGTCATTTAAGTTCTCAGTTTATGCAACTGTAAAATGAAATAATAATGCTTATCCTACCTACCTCAAAAGGGTGCTTGGGGGAAAGAGAAATGTGAGGTATTATTACTACCATTTGTCCCTAATCATTGTGCTTATAATCTAATCATCTTTAGGACATTTTTGAAAAATAAGCCATACCCTACTTAGGAGGGGCTGGTTCATAATGGGAAGGAAAAGCAATTCAACTAACTAATCACCAGGAGTCTTTGTTAAGAATGCAGGGGACAGGGGGCAGCTGGGTAGCTCAGTGGATTGAGAGCCAGGCCTAGAGATGGGAGATCCTAGATTCAAATCTGGCCTCAGTCACTTCCTAGCTGTGTGACCCTGGGCAAGTCACTTGATCCCCATTGCCTAGCCCTTACCACTCTTCTGCCTTGGAGCCAATACATAGTATTGACTCCAAGACGGAAGGTAAGGGTTAAAAAAAAAAAAGAATGCAGGGGACATGAAGCAGCTGGGTAGTGCAGTGGATAGAGCACCAGGCCTGGAGTTGAGAGGTCCTGGGTTCAAATCTGACCTGAGACATTTCCTTAGGGTTAAACTAATTGTCTTGCCCTTGCCACTCTTCTGTTTTAGAACTGACACTAAGATAGAAGGTAAGGGTTTAAAAAAAAAGAATGAAGTGAACAGTAAATTTTTAAAAATGAACAAACCAAAAAACCCCTTTATCTTCTGTCTTAGAATCAATACTGTGTATTGATTCCAAGATAGAAGAGTGGTAAGGGCTAGGCAATGGGGTTAAGTGACTTGCCCAGGGTCACATCTGAACCCACAACTTCCTATGTCTAATCCTGGTTCTCAATCCACTGGGCCACCCAAATGGTCCCAGTAAGTCTCATAATGAACATGATTCTAGGTAATAGCTGCCATGGGATCTAACCCACAGGGTCTATGCCAAAGATGGGGCAAATGGTACCTTCACTTATCTCTTGTATGGAGAGCCATATTGGGGTTTCCAGCTATGGTACAGCACTTAAAAGTGTCTGCAAGTCACTACAAGCTTTCAGTGGGCCATAATGAAACAAATAAAGACATGAGACCTGAAAACAACTAGCGGGGTCAATGTCAGGCAGTAAATAAACCAGGTCAGGAAATTAAAAAGAAAGAAAAATAAAAATGAGCTCTAAGCTGTTACAATCATTTCCCTGGTTTCCTTTTTCTTTGCTTGTGTTGATGACTATCTGAGAGCTGATAAAAAGCACTTCGGGACCACAACACACCAATCAAGATGCTGTCTTATCTGTGAGTATTTTCACTGTCATTATTACTATTAAGACTTTATCACTGAAGGTCTTCATAAAGGATCTTTTGTTTACTTTAAGACAGCTTTCTTAAAGAAATTTAAAGATAGGTTTTATTTTAAAGAGACAGGAGAGGTTCATTTATTTATTTTTCTAAACCCTTACCTGGTCTTTTTTCATATCAATTCTAAGACAGAAGAGGATCAAGGGCTAGGCAATTGGGGTTAAGTGACTTACCTAGGGTCACAAAGCTAGGAAGTGTCAGAGGCTATATTTGAACCCAGGTCCTTCCCACTCAAACCCTGGTTCTCTATCTACTGTGCTACCTAGCTACCCTACAAGTTTATTCTTATATTATATTCTTATATTATATTACTAATATAATATACTAAATATTTTATATTATATATTCTTATATGTTATATATAGGGATATTTTGCTTAGCCAGAGGCAGAGATATCAAACACAGGTATCCAGCAATATACCCAAGGCCACCTGAACTAGGAAGATTAAAATAAAATTGGAAAATAGTTAGCAAAATAAACAAAAAGACAGTAGGACCTAGATAATGTTAACATGGGTTTTTCTAAGTTAATATGAACCCACAGGGTATGGATTAGTGGCTCCATTTCTATTCGATTCTGACACCTCTGCTGCAGTGGACAGAGGGACCTCAGAGTAAGGAAGACCTATATCCAAGTCCTACCTCAGCCATGGGCTGGCTGTGTGGCCCTATCTAAGTCATTTTATCTTGTAGTGCTTTAGGAAAACTCTTATAAGTTGCAAAGAAGGGGCCAGCTTAGAGAGCCAGAGGTGGAATTTCCTCTCCTGGGGGTTTTCTATACCAATGAAATCACAGGTCTATCTCCTGAACCTATTCTTTCCCCTAGTCCTATTGCTAAGCTTTCCTACAGCACAATATTCCATGCAAGCTACCTGGAAACCCTTCATGGCCTGGCCAACGAGCCCTGGTGTGCTTCTGGGGCAGCTGCTCTCACCTCCATGGCCGTGGAAGACAAAGACCCATCTCTAGAGATTTAGTAGGTCAGCCTGCCAATCTATATACATTAAGCATATGGGCTGCGTATAAAAAACTGGCAAAAGAGAGTCCCTGCCTTCAAGGAACTTACAATCAGGTTGGGGAGCTGACATGCAAATAAATATGTAGAGAAAGCAGGCTATAGACAGGAAATATAAGAAGTAATGAACAGAGGAAAGGCACTAGGATGAAGAGGGCTCAGGGAAGGCTTCTGATAAAAGATGGCATTTTAGATGGGTCTGAAAGGATGCCAGAGAGATTGAATAGTCAGTGGAGGAGAGAGAGCATGGCGGAAGGCAGAGAGTATGCCTGGAGCTGAGAGATGGAGCGTTGGGCTCATGGAACAGATAGGAGGACAGGGTCACTGGATCCCAGAGTGCACATCGGGGAGGAAGGCATAAGAAGACTGGAAAAGGGGGAGCAGGCGAGATTGTAAAGAGTGCCAAAAAGATCAACAGTCAGTCAACATTAGATTTAAAGAAAAGAAAAGAGAATCCCTGCTCTTAAAGGGCTTCAAGTGTAATGGGGAGACAAGATGCTAAAAGCGAGGGCCAGTCTGGAGAGACTCTTCAGAGCGGGGGCAGGTTCTAGAGTAACCCCCCTGCCCACCTCGAGTCCAGTAGGGTAGTGGCCAATGACCCCAGATCATGAGTTTTCGGCATTTGTAAGAAGTTACAGTTCAAAAGCTTTGGACCCAGCTGGTCATTGGAAAGGGGTCAAATGATGGTCTAACCTCCTTAGGGTGTCTTAAGACAGAGCCTGAGCTTGCCTCACTCACCTCACTTCCAAGAGTACAGAATTGGGAGTATCCAAGGGCCATTCTGGTGACTTACGTGTGTTCTCTCTAGTCCCTTCCTCATCGTCCTCTCTCCATCTCGACTACCGATGGCTTACCAAAAGGCTCAAAAGATTGGCTTTTCACACCCTGATATACAAAGCTATTTGCAAAGTGATTGTTTTGGGTTCTCTATGTGGGTTCTTTCAAAGTCATATTTTATACCATCATTAGAGTCAGAGCGTGACTTAGAAGGGGTGAAACTAAGTAGCTGTTGTATAACGTTTCTTTAATTAAAAACACACACTCTCCCTAATCCTCCAAACAGTGATAATGGCATAATATTCCACCTAATCAACTCATTTCTGATCAACCCTAATAGCTCAAGAGCTGCTTCTACAGCACTCTTTTAAATCTGAAGAGAACCAAATCCCAAGATACTTAAAATCTCTGCAGGACCCATCTGAAATTAAGCTGCTTAAAATCTTGTTGGTGAGAGATTTAAATAAGTCTCATTAATCAGGGAAGTCTGTCTCTCTTCTAAATTAACAGAGCTAGAAAATGCTCATAGAGCAGGACCTCTTAAAATGTAGCTTATGATGCAACATTGAACAAGAGGGAACTTTGGGAGAAGGCAAATGGGGGGGTGGCTCTGTGGATTGAGAGCCAGGCATAGAGGTGGGAGATTCTGGGTTCAAATTTGATCTCAGACATTTCTTAGCTGTGTGACCCTCAGTTAGTCACTTAACCTTACTGTCTGGTTCTTATCTCTCTTCTGCCTTGGAATCAATATTCAGTATTGATTCTAAGATGGAAGGTAAGGGTTTAAAAAAAAAAGAGTGTGCTTGGAAAACAAAACAGCTATCCTTATATCACAAGGAACCCAGGCCTGTCTTCTCCCTACTTTATTTCCTTTGAAGTTCTCTAATCCATTTGAAAAACCAGGACTTCTGTGGGAAGCAGCCCCAGCCCCAGCAAGCTTCCTTTACAGAAGCACAAAATGACATTGCAACAAAGGTTCTCATGTTTATATTCTCCTTCTCTCTCCCCTTCTTTCTTCCTCTTACTTCTTTCTCCCTCCCAACCCACCCCTCTCTCTCTCCCTCCTCCTCTCCTCCTCTCTTTCTCTCTTCCCCTTTTTTCTACCTCTCTTATTCTTTCTCCTCCCCTCCCTTTCTCACCTCTTCTCTCCCTCTCCTTCAATTCCCCACCCGCTGTAAGACCCTAGCAGTTCCAGCACCTATAAATTCAATTGAACACATCCACAATGGGGAAGGAGTGCTTTTTAGGCCTGAAATACAGAAGCTGGGAATGGTAAATCTTGTCCAGAGACTAGTAATAGACACTAATAACAGTAGATGAGTATGCATTAAACACAGAATACCGGAAAAATTGTCCCTACCTCTATATGTATACTACCTGAAGAAGGGGAAAAAACACATGAGCTTATAGCTGATACTTTAAATAACCCATCATTAGTTGGAATGAAAGTCTTCTCTTATTCTAAGAACATTATCTGCCCATCACTTTTTAGTGACTACATTTTAACCAGAAACTTTTTCAAGAGACAATCAAGAGCTATTGAAAGTTGAAAAGATAATAACCCTTGTTAGAACTGACAAAGACATCCCACAACCCCCTCAACACATTTCAGACATTACTTGTTGCTTACCACTCTAGCATGAGACCTTCTTGTAGAAATCAACCACACTATATATATTCAACTCTAAATTATAGAATATGATCTATTATTCAATCCACTTTTTTCTGCTACCTCATAATCACAAATCATGCTCTTCACAGAATGGGGAGAGATTATCTGGAGTTATATGACCAGTTTCTTTAATAAAAAGTTCAGTGGGAAAGAAACTACTGGCTAAGATGATGTTTTTGCATTATTTATAGACTTAAATTCCATCCTTATCCTGGTCATCATCTTGATAGTGAATTGTGTTGGATACAATGGGTCTGTTGAAAACAAAAAAGGATCATGCAATATCTACTTTATTTCTAAACCATAGTACCTAAACCAGGTCTCTAAAGATGAAAAACAAATATACACTGTCAGTAGTAAAGGTAGATGGGATGGGATTAGACCTGAGATTTCAATATTGTTGGGAATTTCCAGTGAGAAAACCCCCTCAACCAAGGCAGATCCATACCCTCTCCACAATTTGTTCACTTGTCCAAGGTTAGATGGCTTGTTATGTGTTAGAGGTAGGATTGAACCTACACCTTCCAGACACTCTATCTACTATATAACCCTATCTTACTGGAGATCTATTTTATTTTTTAAGTCAAGTTACTAAAGACGGAAAACAAAAACGCTGTCAATGGCAAGATACTTTTCAAAAAGACGGCTGTAAGGTGGACAACAAACAAATGTGACCTATTATTTGCCCTAGTTTATCAAAGTCTCACACAAGCAATGCAAGACCAAGAACCTCTGCTGACATAAATGTTTTAAATCTGCTTTAAATAAGTCAAAGGGATCCTTCTTTATCTGACTCAACAAAAGCCATATTCCAACTGGTTCTCAGAAATTCTGCCAGTATAAAATGCAACATTCTTTCCTCTGGAAACTCGAGAAAAGTTTACTTTATTCTAATTGCTGAATAAATAAATGGAAAAATGGAAATATGGAACAACATCTCAGACAAGGATTTTTTTTTCTTTTTTTTCCCCTTAAGTGCATACACTTTGAGACATAGAATCTTGTATTTTAATTTTCATTCCTTCAACTCCTCCTATATAACTGCATTCCACAACCCACAGAAATCCCTTCAGGGTCATTCAGATGAAGACAACTTCCTAGTTAACTTGCATGTGTGGGGGCAGGGAACACAGCACAATGTAGTATAATGGGAAAAGGTCCAGGCTGCAGATGGACAGACCTAGGGCCAAGTCCTACTTCTGAAACTTACTACTGATAATGACTCACATTTCTATAGTACTTACTAGGTGCCAGACACTGTGCTAGAAATTTCACATATATCTCATTTAATCCTCAAAATATACCTGGGAAGTATATATCACCATTTTAATAGTCTAAGGTGGGGTTTGAACTCAGATTTTGACTCCAAGCCTGATGCTCTGAGTCCTTGGGTGAATCACTTTATTTCCCTTAGCCTCAGTCTATTTATCTTGATGATTAAGTGGTTGGACAAATGGTCTTTAAGATAGGTTCTAACTCTAATATAGGACGCTCCAGTGGCTTTGCTGATCTTAAAGATCAACAATGGAATCATTATTACCATTGGAATCACCGCCATTACTGTTATTAGAAAGTGTATGCCAATTTACTCCTCTATGGCACCATCTACCATCCTTCTAATGTTCAAAACCAAAATGCCTCACTGTGGACCCCAGTACTCTATATTTGTTATATCCCCTCTATTAGATGAGGGGAAGCTAGACAGCACAGTGAGCAGTAGGCCTGGAGTCAAGAGGCCCTGGGTTCAAATCTGACTTCAGACACTTCCTACCTATGTGAACCTGGGCAAATCAATTAACACCAATTATCTAGCCTTTGCTATTTTTCTGTTTTATAATTGACATAAATACACAGGTAAATGTTAAAAAAAAAAAGAATAAAGCTTCCCCAGCATAACTTTATCAAGAAGAGATCATGATGAAAATGCCTCTTTTACAGAGAAAGAGCATCCCCAAGTACAAGAAATGTAATATATTGTCAGTTTTTTTCTAATAAATAGATGAATTTTGCAGATTTTTTCTCTAATTCAGATTTTTTCTTTCATCTTTTTAATCAAAATGTATTGTTAGAAGGAATACAAGGAGAAATTTAAGTGATATAAAAATAAAAGCTATCAATAAAATTTGTGTGTGTGTGTGTGTGTGTGTGTATGTGTGTGTGTGTGTATTTTAAAGAATATAAGCTTCATGAGAGCAAGGAGATTTCTCTGTCATTGTTGCATCTCCAATTGAGTAGGCTCAGCCCAGCACATGGCACATAGTAAATGCTTAATAAATACTTTTCATTAGCTCACTGATTTACTGAGTGGGTGAAAATAGGAGAGGCACCAAGGATGATGGCATTTGAGCTAAATCTTGAAGGAAGAGAAGAATAAGAGCAGAGAGGAGGGAGGCATGTACACCAGGTTTAGGAAACCCCTTGTACAAATAGAGAATACAAATAGGAGGGAGGAAATTTTAACACAAAAAACTTTGAAAAACTTAAGAATTCTGATCAACATGATAATCAATCATGGCTCCATAATGAAATATATCAACTACCTCCAGACAGAGAGGCAATGGCCCCAGTGTACCAAATCAGGCATACATTTTTTGACCTGGTCAATGAAGGAATCTGTTTGGCTTGACTACTTATTTTTGTTAAAAGGTTTTTGTTTTTCTTTCCCAACTGATTGGACTTAGGAGGGAAAGGAGTGTGGAGAAAGGGTCATTCCTTCTCCCTAAAGAGAACAGAAGGAAACACAGACAAGGGTGATGGCTCTGAAAATTTCAAGCTGAATTTATAATATATTTAAAAGAAAAACATGCTCTATCCATTTCTAATATTCCTAATTTCATGTCTAATTCTCTCCTGTTCTACACATAGAACTGAATATGCTTTCATAAATATGTGCTCATATACTTGAAAATGCTCATATTATTTGGTATTATGTTAGATGCAGAATAAAAAATAAAATGAAGGGGATAAAAAGGCAAGTTAGCCATCCTGTTTGCCTAGAATGTATAGTACAGGAAGGGAAATAAGGTGAAAGTCATCTATATTTTATTGTAGAGGCGATAGGAGACTGTGGGTGGTTTTTCAGTAGAGAAATGATAGGGCCTGACCTGTGTCTTAGGAAGATCATTTTGACAGCTCTGTAGAGGATGGATTGAAAAGGGAGCATACTGGAAAAGGGGAGATAAATTAGAAGTCTACGGCAATAGTCTAAGTGACAGGCCTCAGATAGGGTAATAGCTTTGAAAGAGGAGAGGAGGAATTTAGGAGAAGTGAGGAAGACAGGGATAGAAGTATAGAAGATTATTCTCCAGAGGGAATTTCCAAGTTTGAGGTCCTAAAGGTATCAATATTGGGTATGGGTGAGATCTTAGATATTACCACTGCTGCAAGGGGGCTTAGATGGAACTGAAAGCTGAGAAATTGAAGACATGGATAGATATACTGGGACAGTAATTCACAAAGTGAAAATAATACAAGATGTGATTAAGACAAATACATTTGTGCTCAAAGATGATTTATATATTGGCTACATATTATTACATATAATATAAAATATTATGACATATAATATATAACACATGTCTATAGTGGTTTCTGCTAAAGAAATGAATTAAATATTAATTTTAAATTAAAATTTAAATTAAATTAAATCTTATCAAATGATAATACTTGTATAACCCAGTAGAACTGCTTGTCAGCTCCAGGAGGTGGGAAGGAAAAGGGGAGGAAGCAAACACAAATTATGTAACCATGGGAAAATATTTAGGAATAGAAAATGAATGTTTAAAATTGTTTTTACATATCATTGGAATAAAAAAAAGAAAACATTTTTAAAAAAGAAAAAAATGTTAAAAATTAAAAAATTATTCATCCTAAAGAAAAAAAGAAATTGTGACCCTTAAATTTCAATGCCCTAGGATAGAGCCTAAGTCATCCTGCTCTGGGATAAAGCTCAGATTACTCTGTGCAAGGTAAAACTATGGACTCAGAAGCTATAAGCAAAATGATTTAGCCTGAACATGCTCACAAAATAAAGAATAAAATTTAATCACTCTACTATCAGAAAAATTAAAGAAACTAGATGATTAGATCTAACTAAACCAGATAAGCTAGATGGTTCAAGGGATAGAGTATTGGTTCTGGAGTGATTAAGACAAGTTCAAATCTGGCCTCAGACTGTAGATTTAAAAATTAATATCTACTATTCCAAGTATTATATTTATAAGACTTATAATTAATAACTAAATTTTAAAAAGCAAGAGTAAAAAGGGAGCTAACTCAAGCCACAGTCATGAGGGGAGAGAGAGAGAAAGAGAGAGAGAGAGACAGAGGAGTTCCAAAACTTAAATACAAACGTGACCATGCAACATGGTAGAGAGAGGAGAGGAATTCTGGGAAATACAAAAGGAATTCTGGGGAATACAATTCAAAGGTGAAAATTTCCACTTATAAGACACCTATTAGCTGTGTGACATTGGGCAAGTAACTGACATCTCTGTTTGCCTTAATCCAGTGGAGAAGGAAATGGCAAACCACTCCAGTGATTTTGCCCCCAAAAACCTATTGATGGTATGGTTGTTGGGGTCATGATGAGTTGATCCTGACTAAAAAACTGATCAACAACATTCTTCAGGGGCAGAAGGAAAGAGTTTTCAAGCAAAATGGAAATTCCTAAATTTAAAAGGTGAGTCTGTGTAATTCATGGCTTTTCTTGAATCCCCCCTAAAAAAAAGAAAGAAAAGAAATTTGACATCTGAACCCTAAGCAATAGAACTATATATGCTTTTTAAGGAAAATCAAGTAAACCCCTACCATTGAAATATTTACTTCACTGCTTCCCCTGAAAGCCTAAGTCTGTCTCCAAAATAGTATTATTTTGCTCTTAAGTAAACAGAATGAATTTAGTTAAGATGATTGAATTCACTTGGTAATAATCAGAAAAGAAAATTTGGAAGTAAGACTTCTGGGTTTCCTTCTTTAATACTTCAAGGAGATGGAATGTTGTTAGTGTGGCTACTCTTCTCACTGATAGAAATCATGGTCTCCAAGTATTGCCAAAGTTCAAAGATCATCACCCTGCAGGTCTGCTGAGATTCTCCACTAATCCTCCAGATGTGCAATCAATCCATCACCATTTCCAAACCTTTGAGCTAGGTAAGAACTCTCAGAGCCTGCAAGTCAGTAGTATGGCAGAACCCAAGATTCTAATCTCACCACAATGAGCCATCAGTGGAAAACTGGGCTCTAATCATCAAGTAATATCATAGGGTTTTTTTTACTTTACAGAATAATTTTCACATACCTAGTCTTTGCCTCCTTTTCATTCTGTTCTTAGCAGCTTATTTGTTTATATAGCACCCACTCATCAAAGCCCTCCATGAAGGGGATTTAAGTAATAGTCATTTCAGGAGTACTGAAACAATTACAGTGAGTGGGATGTATGCAGAAACAGGGAGGAAGAGGGAAAAAGAATTAGTTGCTACACAAAGGAAAAAAAAAGATTAGCAAGGGCAAAGAACACTGAAATCAGACATTAATTAGACTAAGCACTAAAAGCAAGTAGTCTACTGCCTCACAAAGGCTGGAAGCACTTTGACTGGGCAGCCAATCCAAAGCAGCCTTTAGCAAATTCCTAAGAAGCCTGAACAATAGTTGCAAGTAAAACCTTTTCTATTTCTCCCAAATCCTTAATTAGGAGGAGGGGGGGAAAAAGTACAGATCCTCTAATAGCCCAGTGACAGATGAGGCAGTTAGACCCTCGCTGACCTCTCTGAGCCTCATTTTCTTCATCTGTAAAATGAGGAATGTGAAATAGATGAGTTGCAAGCTCCTTTCTAGTTCTAAATCTCTGATCGTTAACATAATAGAAGCAGGGGAATGAAGAGGGCAGAAGAGGGAAAAAGGAATGAGACATTTGGGGGGCTTTTACAAAGAAATAAAGGGTAAATGCCTTCATTGAGGGGTGACAGGGGCCTGGGATAAGGTCGCGGCCACATGAGCAGAGAAAAGAAGAAAGTTGCATCATGGGTCAGGGAGGTCAAAGTCTCTGTGTACCCACACTGGACTATTGAGACAACTGCCCTTTCTTCTCTTCAGTGGAGTTTTTGCTCAGTATGTATTTAGGATTTCGTTCTTGAGAGATTTCCATCCTTCCCGGACTGTCTTCACCTATAAAATATGTGGTTCTGTTATTCTGACTCTCAACTCCAATGTGAGCAAACCATGTGTCAAGACTCAATATGGGAGCATGGAATTATTTGGGCACTAAAAGGGAAAAGGAGATAAGCATTTATAAAAAAAAAGCCCCTACTATGAGCCAGCACTGTGCTGCCCTTATCAAACATTCTCTCATTTGAGTCTCACAAAGATCCTGAGAAAGGATGAATATTCCAGTTCTCAAAAAAGGGAAGAGATGGATGCCTACAAATTATAGGCTAGTGAGTTTGATTTCAATTTCTGGCAAAATTCTAGAAAGTGTTATGAAAGGGATGGTTGGTAACCAAGTAGAAAAGGAAGCAATGACCATAAAGAATCATCTCAGCTTTATTCAAAACAGGACATGCCAGACTATTTCCATTTTTTGACATAATTAATATTCATCATCATCAAGTATGTAGTACTTTAAAGTCAACAAAGTACTTTATTTGCATTACCTCGTTTGAATTATTAAATCAGAAGTTTGAGGAATAATGTAGATAATTGTTTACCTAGATTTTTGCAAAGCTTTTAATAAATTTCTCTAGCTATTTTTTTTAATCTTTATCTTCCATCTTTAGAATCAATACTGTGTATGGGTTCCAAGGCAGAAGAGAGGAAAGGGCTAGGCAAAGGGGTCACACAGTTGGGAAGTATCTAAGTCCAGATTTGATTACAGGACTTCCTAGCTCTACACTTGACTCTCAATCCACTGAATCACTTAGCTACCCCAACCCAGCTACTCATACAGAAAAGGCAGAGATATGTAGGCTACAGTTCAATTAGATGGATTTGGACCTAGCTGCTTTTTTACTTTATCAATGACTTGGATGAAGAGAGAGATAGCATAATCATTGTCTTTGCAAATGATAAAAAACTGGGAGGGATACCTAACACCCTGGATGACAATGTTCCTGACAGATTCCCAAAGTTCCGAACAGATTGTTAATATATTGAGTTAAATTTAAGATGAAATTAATTGGGGATAAATTTAAAGTCTGAACTCAAATGGGTTAAAAAAAAATCAGGACAAAAAAGGCCTGGTTAGACAGTAATTTGAAAAAAAAAGATCTAGGAGCCAAGAGACTCAATATATGTCAAGAGCATGATATGGCAGCTGAGAAAGCAATGCCATCTTTGGCTGCATTGAGAACAAAAGTCAAGATGCTGTTGTGTTGGCCCACATCTGAAATATTGTTTTTAGTCCAGGATGCTGCCTTATAGGGAGGATTCTGATAAGCCTGAGAATATCCAGAGGAAGGCAACCAAGATGTTCAAGGATTTTGAATTCCTGCCACATTAGGACTGGTTGAAGGATGTTTAATTTGGCAAAGCGAAGACATAAGGGGTGTATGATAGCTTATTCCAGGATCTGAAGGGCTGCCATATGCAAGAAGGATTAGTGTTTTCTTTTTGATGTTGGGAAGCACAACTAGTTGCAAAGAGGTGGATTTTAGGTTTAATGCAAGAAAAACACATTTCCTAATGATTTTTATCTTCCCTCAGCACAGACACTCACGAAAAGGTTCAATAGCCATTTGTCAGGTTATGTGGTAGTAGAAATTGTTTTTCAGGTCTGGGTTGGGCTGAGGTCCTTTTCAACACTGAAATTTTGCGATACTGAAGAGAACCTAGAAGCCTGAGGTCAGCTAACTACTGCTTTAATCTAGCCATGAGATAATGAAACCTTGAACTAGGTTAAAAGAAATGGGAAATGGAGACCAAGTATTGAATGTGAAACACTTTTAAGGAAGCAAGCCAGCTAGGTCTTTTGTAGAAAACACATGATATTATATTTTTTAATATAGCACTAAGCAATGCAAGACACCCAATCAATGACTTTTTATGTGAGTGCATATTAATTAGTCAACAAAATGTGTTTCAGTTTTTTTGTATGTAATTAGGGGTAATTTGGCAACTTCTTGTCAAGAACCATTAGTGGATTAAAAGATCCACAGGAAATAGGAAATTCTCTAAAACTGTGACTCAAAAGAAAATGAAACCTCAAACTTGATGCTGCACACATCTACCTTAGTGATTGGAGAAACTGCAGGCTGAAAAATAAATGTTCAGAAGTGGATAATGAATATGAAATTTCTAAATTTATTTCACCTAACATTTATTATTCCATGGAGAAAAAAATGGAAAAGAAATGGCTATTAAAGATATATTTTAAGCTTCCAGAGGAAGTTTCCTACTGCTTTGAGAGCTACTTCAAGAAGCTAGAAACTGTGGGATATTTCCTTCTTACAAGATACTCTTGAGTTTCTATAGAGCCTCAGATTTTACTTTTTCTCCTCATTATAGTATATATTGAAGAATCTTCCAAAGATTGAAATAACAATATTGTCAAGGCTAGTGCTATTTTTAAAGTCAGTATTTTTATTTTGTTGGTTGAAGGGGGCCAGAGGAAAGGGCTCTTATTCTTTCAAGCTACAGCAAAGGACATTTAATGTTTCCAGGAGATGTACTGTTGACTGATCAATTATGCGGGTGGGCAGACAGATTCTTTCATGAAAGGCAACGTATACTATCAACTGACACTTCAACTCCTCTAAAGAAAGCCAGAAATAATCTTTGGAACAATTTAAGAGTGAGGTAGATATGGGCAAAGACTAAAGGAGTTGAAATATATTTTAGATTGCTTTGACTTCTTCTCTAAACCAGGCAAGATTTTTCCATTAGGAAAATTGCCTTACTATGTGATCTTGTTTTATTGAGATGTAAAGGGCTGTCCCTCTGTGAGTAATTGTGGCTGCTCTGTGTTTAGATTTGGGCCAGGGTGACTGAGGGAGAAAGGATGCAGTGCTTCCCCAATATATCTTATCAATTTTAAATTGATTAGTTTATTTACATCTATTGAGTAATCTCACTACTTATAGTAAATCCTCAGCAATTACATATTTAACTTTCATAACTTGAAGCCTGCTTGTGATTTTTAGTGACCTCATTTTCACTCTCACATTGAAAACCATGCACATTTGAGACAATGCATAGAAGGAAAAAAATGAGAAGCAATATTTGTTTGCAAGTTGTGAGGCGGTTGATATCCTACTGGGTGCTTTACTGGTCTACTTCACCCTACCCTTGTAAAGGCTATTCACTGTATATCTTCATTGTTTGTCTTCAAAACTCAAATTTTGCGTTACAATCATGCCCGCAAAGCAGAGTGCAAATTCTTTAAGATCTAAGCCCGTAGCATGCAAAGTCAGTGATGTGGCTTGGGGAGGAAAAGGTGTTAGATGAACTTTGTGCTGGAATGTCTGCAGCTGCTGTCAGTCTAATTGACCAGATGGCTAGAGACATAGAGGCTGCCAGTCTGATCTAGCCTCAAGGTTAATGTCAACTTGCTTCTGCTGGGCTCCCATACTCTGGGACCCTTTAGGATCTCAAACAACGCAATGTAGCTGATGGATTATTTCAAGCTGGTTCATCTTTCATGTTCTCCAATGTCATCCACCAACCATGAAGGACAGAGTGTTGTAGGTGATATTGAGGCTTTACCAATCTCAGTGTCTTCTATAACAGCAGTGAATGAAGTCCCAGCAAATTCCTCCTTAGTTTTCAGAGGGTGGACAAGATTTATAGCAATATAGGCTAGAGTATGCTGCCATCTAACATAATGGCAGCTAAGATTTGGGTTAAAAAATGTTTTTGTTTCAAGAATTTTATTGGGAATGCAGTATTTATAATACTGTAGATATAATGTTATAAAAAGTGAATACTTTCTGAAATCAACAGTATTTTTGGAGATAGTAACACACAAATCATCAGAATTCTAGGGAATTACTAGTGAGAAAAATGTTTTGCATGTTACCAATTTTATTTTGCATAATGTATTTTATGGGTTACTTCGTGGCTACTATCTTAGGAAAAATACATATTATCAGAAGTAGTGCTTTGTTAGGTAAAGATATATATACATAAAAGTATTTTCAGTAATCTCTAGTGAAAAATTAGTTTTTTAGTGGTTGGGGGAACTGAACCCCCTATTTTCCATAGGTTCAACATATCACCATTCTTTTTTTTAATTCTGTGCCTTTTTCTAGGAATATATTCCCTTCTGAAATTGAGGATTGACTACATAATGTTTTGATAGTCTCATCTGTCCTGTTTTAATTTTCTCTTGGAATGAGGAAAATGATTTTCTTCTTTAATTGTTTCCCTCATCCAGATTCAATCTGCCTACTAATCATGTAGTTGTCCCACTACAGGAAGAAATACTATCCAACTCTTCAGCTTAGAAACACACACACACACACACACACACACACACACACACACACACACACACAAGAAAATGAACCTCTGCCAGCCAAGCTACAGATCATGATAGGCATTTCTAGTCCCTCTGCAAAGCCTGGTGGAATAAGACTAACTTCTTCTTCCTGAAAGGCCATAACTCACATGCAACACATGCATGCACACAACACATGCAACACATGCATGCACACAACACACAGACAGACAGACACACACACACACACACAAACACACACACTCCTCTTCCAATATTTCAACATAGGACAAAGAATTAATTATACTTACAGAGCAATATATGCCTGTAACAACAACAACAGACTCAGGTTTGACTGGCATTTAAATGGCTCATATGCTCAAAACTGGTCAAGTAACATCCACTAAACAGAGCCAGGGGTGTTTGAAATTTTAGACAAAACAATGGCATTACAGACTATTACCGGCCTCGGTGCTCTGTTCAACTTAAGAATGAGGACAACCAGGTAGGTAGGGCAAAGGTGCTCGGAAAGGTCAGAGCTGTCCAAAATACAACAGAAAAGAGAAGGATTGCCTTGACAAAGGCACAGCTGAAGGTGTTATCCTCTTCTATGAGGAAAGGAAAATGTGGAATTGACAGACAATCCCAAACCCCTCATTTCCTGACCTGCTCTCTTTTGCACAAAACCTGCCAAAACACCGAATGAACTGAATATGAATTGCTCAGAGGTTTACCTTAGCCCTCTTTTTCTTGCCCGCCTTCTCCTTTAACCATTAATAATAGAATGCCAAAAAAAAAAGGAGGAACTCAAGGGAAAGAGGGGTAAAGAGGCCAGAGTTTGGATAATTAATGATCTAGAAAATCAGATGATAAATAACCAAGAGTTGGGTTTACATCACACACACATACACACGTGAACTTCTTTGGTTGCCTTGAACATTCTTACATGTAGTCTAAGAATCTGTTCATAGTATGTGCCAACAGGGTAATCCATCATTGCAAGGAAATGCTTTTAAAAGAGCCAGGCCACTCCGAATCCCTCACGTTGAATTCATCTTCACAAAGTTATCGTCGCCATTCACAGCAGAAGGAGGAAAGTCCTATTAGTAGGTAAACTAAGCGAAATGATCCTACAGTAGGAGTAAAAGCCTGTCTTCCAGAATTTAATGAGCGATGCTGGAAGAGGACAAGAATAGACTTCGTTCTTGCACACTGGGGTGTGTATGTGTATGTGGTAAGCCCAAAACAAGTATCTGACAGCAAAAACCTCATTTCTTTCCAATTTCTCAGTATTCAGTGGTTGTGTGGCTGGCTGGGAATGTGGCTTCCATTCCTCATGAGTTTTGCTAGCAACAAACATAACAAATACCCAATTCTCCTAGCTTTCCAGGTACAACTAAGTTATGTGCCAAGCACTCAAGTTCAATAGCTGAACCTAAAAAAAAGGGGGGGGGGGAGGTGGAGAACTTCCAGAGGAAAAGATGACTCAAGGAGAAGAGAGTCATGAGACCAAATCCTTTCTGAAATGCTTGTGTGATTCTAGGCAAGTTACTTATTTTCTGTGACAGTTTCCCTATGGCTTGTATAGGTACAGTGTAACGGTCACTTCCCTAACAGAGGTCAGCATTCTTAGGGCTTTGGGTGAAAAGGGCTCTCTAGCTAGGAGATGGTGAACATTGGCAATGGCAGGTCCATGTAAACACTCAACCAATGAATACTCTGCTGATGCACTGATATTACCTACCACCATATTTAATGGGAGTTGACTGCAGAGAGGACTCCAGTCAGCTTGAATGAAGACTGTTCTGATGGTGGTGGGCCATTTGAGAAGAAAGTCTTTTCTTATTCCTTGTAATGAATCACTCTTTTTTTTTTTAAACTTATAGTATATATATAATAGATCAAAGAATATTTTAAAGTGGATCCAATCTTATTTTTTAAATTTATGGGATCCTGAATATGAAGCCAGGCCAAGGAGTAGGCAACAACCAGGAAACAATGAGGCATAATGAAGGGCATTTTTATTTTTATTTATTTGGGGGGAGGGGAATTTTATTTAATTAGTTAATTTAGAATATTTTCCCATGGTTACAAGATTCACTTTCTTTCCCTCCCCTCCCTCCTTTCCCCTCCCACAGCTGACCCACAATTCCACTGGGTTTTACATGTGTCATTGATCAAGACCTATTTCTATATTATTGATATTTATACTAGGGTGATAATTTAGGGTTTATAACCCCAATCATATCCCCATCAACCCATGTGATCAAACAATTGTTTTTCTTCTGTTTCTATTTCCACATTTCTTCCTCTGAATGTAGATAGCGTTCTTTCTCAAAAGTCAATGAGGGACATTTTTAAAGATTTATATAGGGGGCAGCTGGGTGGCTTAGTTGATTGAGAGATGAGAAGTCCTAGGTTCAAATCTGTCCTCAGACACTTCCTAGCTGTATGACTCTGGGTAAGTCACTTGACCCCAATTGCCTAGTTCTTACCACTCTTCTGCCTTAGAACCAATACAGTGTTGATTCTAAGATAGAAGGTAAAGGTTTAAAAAAAAAAGATTTTTATAAATATAGATATGTATATCATTAATAAATAACATTTTATGTACATTTTAAGTACTCCCAAATTTCATTTTCCACAAACATGTAGGACTTTATTTCATGACGTCAAATTGAATGGGCTACCATGAAGGCTCCTAGCCTTTGGTGGACAAAATACACAAGGGATTTGAATAAGTTGTCAAACTTTGCCTAGAATGCAAACTTCATTGCTTTATCATCCCTAAAACTAAAAAAGGCCAGTTCCTTTGTACAATGTACAGTGGTACACAGGTACTTCCAAGGTGGTAAAAGTAAAATGGAAGGCCTCTTGCCTACTCTTGCCTAGGATCCCTAGGAGAATATATGGGAAATATGGACAAGGGTTGCATAAGAAAGGAAATCTAGGAAAAGTTGCATTCCACTTCAGAGATAACATCCAACTCAAGACAACCAAAGGAAAGAAAAGGAAAAAAAAAACATTCTGCAAATAAAAGTTGTGCTGATGATACTGATTCAGGGCTCTCTGATGATTTTATAAGTCATGCAGACATAAAAGCAGACACTCATCTATAAGATATCTCCATTTAGCAAGAAAAGACAAATTCCTATGATGACACAGCATTAGGTGTGGTCGCTGGGGTGATGTCCTATGAAGAAAGCTTTTCTGACAATTAGTCATGTCCTACAAAATTTCATTAAGGTGATAGGAGCAAAAGTCTTAAGGTAACAATTAGAGATAAACACAAAGTCCCTTTGGGATGGATATAGGGTAACCCCTTAGTCACAAATACTATTTGAATTAGCTCACTCCTGCTCAACATCACTGAAGATGAAATCTTAAAAAAAAAAAGATAGAAATTCACTGAAGTCATTCATTTATTTAGATTTTAAATGCCTCCTACATACAAAGTCTTACTATATTAATGCTAGACAGAATCCCTAAACTCTGCACCATTGCTTATGACAAGGAGAAGAGCAGCAGACACTCTAGCTTTCTCATTGCCCGGGAATCTCACAATCATGTGCCACTTCCATTGTACCCTACTCTCAGCCTTGGTGATAGGCAGGGTTTGGCAGGGGCAAGAAGTGGGGGGGGGGGGTCAAAGCTCATTTGCCAAACAAGTCTTTAAAAATATAAAATGAAGAATCTGAAGGGTTCAGAGTTCTTTGGCTAACGAAACTACCATGTGGCACTGAAATGAACTGAGGCAAATCATTTCAATTTCCTACTCACCTTATTGCTTCATTTACTCTTTGCTCATCTCAGCCAATAGATAGAAAGTCAATAGATCGTTATAAAGGATTATGGATTTTCTCAAAGGAAACTGGAAAATAAACTGAAACCACTGTGTATACTCTAATTCAACATTTACATTTTCACAAATCAGGAGGAAAAAAGTTTAATGTTTGTTGTTAAGCTTTCTGCTTTTTTCCCTAGACTTTTCAGTCTCCTAGAAATAAATCTGAAAGCCTGTAATATTTACCTATAACCAAATCATTACTTAGAATTGGCTGAAGTTATATTAAAAACTTTTTCTTGGCTCCAATGATATTTATTCTTCATAGATTACAATGAAAAGTTTGGATTGTTTCAACCCCAACAAGTCTCTTAATCCTGATCAGCCATTCCTTTTAAAATAACTTACATCAATGTTGACATTCAATCTAAACTAAACAACTCCAATCCAATACTTCAATGTCCTTTAAAAGGAAAAAAAAAAGACTCCAGAAGCCTTAAAACAATAAAACCTTTGTCTCTGTCTTTGTCCCTCTCTCTTAGCCTGTCCCTCCCACACACACACCCTGAATCCATGACTTCGATCACCAAAATCTTCACTCAGTTATTAAGTACCTTCTCTATGAAAGACAGGGTCCTAAGCATGGAGAAAAGGAAATGCAAAAACAATGCCTGCCCTTAAGGAGCTCCCATTTTAAAGGAGAGGACAGGATTACATACAATGCAAACACACAAGCTCAGGGACAAAGGGTGTTTCATGGGCAAGGAATAGCAAATAAACCAGGGTGATTCAACTTGAGAGTGAAAAGCACAAGATGATTAGAAAGGCATGGAGTGGACAACTTGTAAAGGGGTTTAAATGTCAAACAGAGGACTTTTATTTATGATCCAGGAGGTCACAAGGAGTCACTAGAGATTAATGAGTATCTGAATTTTAGGAAAATTACTTTGAGGGGTGAGTTGAAGATTCAATCAATTTGTAGCATTGAAATTAACTAAGGCAAATTATTTCAATTTCCTTTTCACTTTATTGCTCCATTTACTCTTAGTTGATTTCAGCCAATAGATAGAAAGTCAACAGATAAAGACACATTCAAAAGCTAGTTAACATGTATTCTTTTTTAAAGATAAAGCAAAAAAAAATTACAAAACTATACAAAGACAAATTTTCAGTTCTTGATTTAAGAGTTATCCTTGCAGTAGAAGACCATTAATTAACATGGACAGAGAAATTTTTGTTGTTTAGTCTAAGATTTATCTCTTTAACAGATGATAAGTTTAAGGCAACATTACTGTCTTGAGAGTAATATTTCAGTTTCAGACATTAAAAAAAGTACACCACAGATCAATTCATTTAAAAAAAGATGGAAAATGGAAAAAAAAAACTACCATTGTTTTTATTTTTTGAGAAGAAACATTCTCTTTCCAGCTATTTTTCTAAAGGTTTAATAATAAGAATGAAAAAGTTTGATGAATAAAGAAAAAAAAAACAAGATAATAAGGTAGGTTTGTCCCCCCATTTCTTTTATTTAATTTACATAAATTAAATCTCTAGATAAATAATCTTAATCTCTCAGTATGACAGTCCATCAATCCTCCTAGTTGCCCATGATTTCGTCTATATTTTGCTTTCTTATCAAAAGTGTTTCCAACAAAAACACTCTGAACTTGAGTTTCTGGAAATGGGAGAGACAGAAGAAAAAACTCAGTCCCTTAAGCCAGACATGTCCTGTTCCCCAGAAGGCACAAAAATATGGATCTTTTTTGTTCTTCTCACCTCAGCACTTCTTATACAGATTTCTATGGGTATGATCTGTTTCCAAAGTTTTAAGATACTTTGATACAATTCACTTGAACAGATGCCAAGTTGGCTGAGTTCCTTTTATGTTCACTGTACTCTAGTCAACTTGAACCATTCACCATACTCCCTTAAACATGGACTTCACTGTCCTGACTTCTTCCCTTTTCTTACAATGTTCTTTCCCTCAAAGTCTCATTCCTCAATTTTTACAAATCTTGTAAGTGCCACTACTCCTATAAAAACCTTCCTGGTTCTTTGCCCAGTTCACAGTCTCAACAACCCTTATGTTACTTTGAACCTTTCTTTTTGTACTTATCATTGACCTTGTGTTATCGCCTTTTTCTACATGGCTTTTCTCTAGCAATGTCATGTATATAAGCATTCAATAAGTGCTTATCAAATTGTTTGATCAGTGATGCTCTGAAATTCTAAGATTTTATGAATTTATGGCCCATAAAATGTAAGAAATAGTGGGAATAAAACAATAATAGTCAACCAATTAGGCAAATAGTATCTCTATCTTTGAATTAACTGTAATTAAATAGAAAAGATGAGCAGGTCATTAATCACAATTTACATAGTTATACTGACCACATACATTATGAATAGGACATATGTTTTGAATAGGTTTTTTCCATCAATTTGTTGACCAATCTACAATTTCTCTCTGTCTCTCTTGTAAGGTATGTCCCCAGAGTCAGAGGTACAATTTATGGCCATGAAACACAGTGAAGCTAACTGGCCTCTTTGGAAATTAAACATATAATCTTAGCAGCAATAATACTGTGTTCTAGTTAAGTTATTTATGCATCCATAGTCCAAATAGCTATAAATAAAGATCCTCTTCTTTGCAAATTGGTGTAATACATTGGAAAGAACACTGGGTTTTGAGTCAAGGAACATTGGTTTAAATCTTGGTTCTACCAATTCTTCCTTGATTGACTTTTGGTAAGCCACATAATTCCTCTGGGTCTCATTTTCCTTACTTGTAATAGGAGAGAGATGGACCAGGTAGCTTTTAAGATCCCTCCCTTCCAGATCAAAAACTATGATTCCAAGATGGACCATTAAAATACATTCTAGAACCTTCATGCTATAAAACAGATCAACCCAAAATTTGGCATTGAGTGAGTACTATCTGACTCAAATGCTCATGCTGTACTATATTTATATAAAAAGATGCCAGACCAGGGCAAATCTTAGAACCAAATGATAAGAAGGGCTATTTTCAGAATCTCAGAAGATTATAGTGTTAGGTAGACACAGAGGATAAAATGCCAGGAGTGGAATTAGGAAGACTTATCTTCCTTAGTTCAAATCTGGTCTCAAACACTTACTAGCCATGTGACCCTAGGCTAGTCACTTAACTCTGCTGGCTTCAGTTTCCTCATTTATAAAATGAGGTAGAGAAGGAAAAGGCAAACTACTCCAGTATTTTTGCCAAGAAAACCCTAAAAATGAAGTCATGAAGAGCCTGATACAACTGAACAACAAGATTACCCTAATGGTGACCATTAAGAATAAGGGAAAAAAACAAAAACAGAAGCACCCATTAGTTTCTTTAGATAAGGAAGAATACCAGCTTGTGAGGCAAAGGACACTGATCTAAATGTAAGCAGATGCTCCAATTACAAGTTGGATCTTCCACTTACAAGTTATGTGACATTGGGAAAATCACCTAACCTCTCCTAATTTCAGCTTCAAAGTTTATAAAATAGAGATACCAATACCTTCCCTGCCTACCTGAGGTAAAAGCACTTTGAAAACTTTTGCAAAATGCCTAAAATATATTAATTATTATTATCATCAACAGTAGCCAAATAATCCAAGGAACTCCCCACTAAAACACTTTTAGAGGTAGAACACATACATGAAATGGTCTTGATTCTAGCCCCCTACCCCCATGACAATGAAACATAATCTTTTGGAAGATCCCAAAATGCAATCTCAAGACCCATTCCCTTAAGTCTGGAGTGCATGTATTCATAAAGAAAGCAACAGATGAGAAATGCAATCTAGGGAAATTCTGTGGAATCAGAAATAGGGATTAGCAATGCTAGCAGAAAGATGAGAAGAACAGTATTGATAAAAATGAAAAAGATAATCAATAAGATTGGTCTCTAGAAATAACTATATTATTTTAATTCAACCACAAAGATGCTAAATTAATGATCCTTCAATGCAGGTCAGAGCATGATTCTACTCTGCTTTAACAACAATGACAACAATCAACCTTTGGCTTTAAACAACAACAACAAAAAAAAAACCCTTCAGCAGCTCCCTACTGTTTCTAGGGTAAAATACAATCTCTACAGTCTAGCAGTTAATGTCCTACACAATCTGGCTCCACCTATATTCGCAGATTAATTTCATATTATTTGACTTCATAACTCTGCTTTCCATCCAAAGTAACTTATTTGGCTGTTCCCCAAACTCAATATTCTATCTCCGAGTCCATTGTCATTCTTTGAACAAGTTGCTTCCCATGTGTGGAATGCACTCACCCCCATCTTCGTCTTGGATTCCTTAGCTTCAGTACAATATATATCAAAATATTTAGAACAGCTTTTTTTTTTTTGGTAGAAGCAAAAAATGGAGATGAAGCAAGTGCCTATTTTATAGGGAATGGCTGAATAAACTGCATTATGTAAATATGATGGAATACATTGTGTAGAAAGAAATGATGAACATGAGGAATTCTAAAAAACATGGAAAAGATCTGTATGCACTGATACCGAATGAAATAAACAGAAACAAAGGAACATCATATGCCATGATTACAACAGAAATGAAAATATTATCCAAAAAGGTTCAAAATTATAAATAATTAAAAAACAGTAATAGTCCCAGAGAACTAATCACAAAACATAATTCTTTGCTCCTCTTGGTTAAGAGATGAGGGGGCTACTAGGAATCAATTTACTGGGTGTTCTTTGCCTAACTTTTTTTCTCTTAAAAAGGAGAATTCAGTTTGGGGAAAAGAGAGGAGTAAGGAGAAATAATTCTGGAAATCATTGTAATGAAAAAGCAAATGGCATCAATAAAACATTTAATTAATTATTTAAAAAATTAAGCCTAATTAAGGCTCCATCTGATGTCACTTCTCACAGGAAACTTTCCCTATTACCCCAAGTTGTTATGTTCTCTTTCTTCTAAAATTATCTATATTGACTTAGCAGAGAACATATTGTATTTCCTGTACTACTTCCCTCCTGCTACCTTTTCAAACATGTACATAAAATGTACATATGTTCCTTGAAGGTAATGACTTTCATTTTGGTCAAGGTATCTACAACAATGAATACAGGGTCTTGTATACATGGTAAGGCCCTTGTATTGAATTAAACTGCATCATGCATGTTTGAAAGAAAGCCAAAGTCAGGTAGATCTTGGCTTTTTGTTGTTGAACGTTCTAACTTCCAAACAGCCTAGATATCAAAGAATCATAAGACAAAAGAGGGTCTCAGTGGGAAACTTATTCTATTCCTCGATTTTTAGGCAAGTCCAGGTCTCTATTATCTGGAAAGCATTCTAAAATGTTGCTAAATACCACATTCTAGTGGCTCATTTGGTGTTAAGAAGTTCTTCCTAATGTCTAGCCCAAATCTGGTCCCATTTTTAATCTATTTTCTTTTAAACTATCCTTGGTGGAAATAAAATGGAAGCACAGCATCTCTTTTTATACATAAAGTCTCCAAAGAAGCTATTCTCATCTCTAGGCTTAACCCCAGTTCCTTGAATCTTTCTCCACAAAGCTTATTTCTCTGCTTTTAAATAAAAAATAAAATTGAGGGTTCAACCCAAAGGAGTATTCGATTTATACACTAGAACATTACAATCACAGCTCCAATCCCTTTCTCTTTCTTATCTTCCTTGGAGTAACTCTTAACACCTCTTGTTTTACCACAAGCAGAGATTTGAATCTCCCTGGACAATCACTTAAACCTACAAAGTCATGATTGGGCCAGCAGTAAGGGCAGGGTAAGGTGCAGAAACGATTTTTCTGAAGGTAGGTCAAAGACTTTAACAGCACCAGCTGAGGAAGACTTACTCTAGAGATCTGTAGAATTAAATTCAAAAAGGTAAGTTGGCCCTTCACTAAGAGAAAAACTTGCCTTTCAAATCATTTGTCTCAAATTCACTGTCTGCAGCTTGTTAATTGGGTTTAATTAAGATCACATCATTTTGCTTTATGGTGGAAAGAAAGCCTACCTAATCAAATAAACATGGGCGACAGCCAAGTTTCTCCCTCAACACTTGCAAATGAGCATGCCACAATATCTGGAAGGAAAATTTAAAACCTTTTAAAATTCACTCTGATGTGGTGGTGACTGTAATACTCAAACTCTGTTGAAGGGAAATAGCTAAGTATTTCAAAAACACTGAGGATAAAAAGGAATTAAAAAACAACCAACCTAGGGCACTCAGGAATTTGAATAACAGTCTAGAAACTTAAAAGCAAAGAATCCCCAACTCTCTTCTCTCAATAAGTTATTTAATGTGGAGAGAGCACTGGGTCTGCAGTCAAGAAGACAAGAATTCAATGCTGATCTCAGACATTTACAAGCCATGAGACTCTGGGCAAGCCACTTCATCGTCATCTGCCTCAGTTTCCTCAACTGTAAAATGGAGATAACTAACAGCACTTTACCTTTCAGGGTTGTTGTGAGGAAGTATAGCATTTGTAAACCACTTAGTATAGTGCCTGGCATAGTGCAAATACTATGTAAATGTTTATTAGTATTATTATTTTCAGTGAGTTCAGCTGAATTGAATTGTCCCATTTTCTGCACTTTCTAGCTGAAAGCTATAAGAAAACATGGTAAAAAAAAAAACAGAAGCAAAAAACAAAGGAGGGAACATTAGCTCTCAGACACCAAAGGGGAATATTCATTTTTAAGCATTCTGTTAGGATTTAAATCCAGATTTCATTTTCAGTCAATTATTAATGGATATCATTATTGGTATTTTTAGAGCCAGAGTCACTAGGCACTTCAGCTACTACTATCCTGCTTGCAAGTTGGGCACATTTAAGGATGTCCCTATTGGGACATAAAGGTTCAGGGCTACCTTAGCAACCATAGGAACTGATGAAATCAAAGGGTCGGTCTGTCTCAAAAATAATAATTCATGATTCTGAATATTAAACTGAGATAATTCATGTTTGGATAAAAGTTATATCAAATGCTTACTATCTATCTGTACAGAGTATTCATGTGTATATGCACTCAGGCCACTTAGCTTGAAGCCAACTATAAACTGAGATACACATGGGTCTGGAGTCAGGAGGATTCATCTTTCTGAGTTCAAATCTGGTCTCAGACACTTATTAGTTGTGTGACTCTGAGTGAGTCACTTAATCTTATTTGCTTTAATTCTCATCTATAAATAAAATGAAGTGGAGAAGGAAATGGCAAACCACTCCAGTATCTTTGCCAAGAAAACCCCAAATGGGGTCACAAAGTGTTGGACATGACTGAAATGATTGAACGACAATGAATGAAGAGCAGTTACTGCTCAGTAAATTCTAGTCATGAGAGTTAACTGGGATACCAAGTGATTTAGTGACTCCTCTATGGTCATACAGAAAGATGTGCCTCAGGCAAGATTTAAAAGCAGTTCTTCTCTCTAAGGCTGATTTTCTATTTACTATACCACACTGCCCCTAATATAGTATATAAGTGGCATTTAAGTGGTACACTGGATAGAGAGTTAGATCTGGAATCAGGAAGATCTGATTTCAAATCTAACCTCAGATACTTCCTGGCTTGCCTTCGGCAAGTCACTTAAAATCCGTTTCAGTTTCCTTATTTAAAAAATACTTACTTCCCATGGTTATTCTGAAAATTAAAACAAGATAATATTTCAAAAGGGCTTTGGAAACATTAAAACACTATGTAAATGCTAGCTATTATTATTATTGTGTGCATTTTAATAACAGGATCATAGATATATATAGAAAAATATCCAAAATATCTAGCTTAAGCTCCCTTCATTTTATAAATTAGGAAAAAAAGACCCAGAGAGATTGATCAGTTGACTTGTCCACAATCACAAAGGCAGGTAAGCAGTGACAGAATCAGTATTCAACTTTAGGTTCTCTGATTCCAAATGTAAGGTTATCTCTGCTATACCACACTATGAAGTATAGATGGGTGGAAGGAAAAATAAATGGAACCCCAAAGAAGGCATCTTAGAGCTAAGTGGAATCAATATTGCATCAGTAAACAGTAGTGGAGAAATGCCCCTAAGGTACTAAGGCACTAACATACTTCCTTCAACTCTTCCCCTTCACCTCCACTTTCCTAGTGACTGAGTAACCCTACAAAGGACAGAGGCTTCTGACCCTCTAGGTGTTGGGGTCCTCCCAGACACATCTAATAAAAGGGCTATTAAGAAAGAAAGTAGACAAATCAACTAACCAATCATTGCAGGTCTTCTTTCCCTCATCTATAAAACGAGGGAGCTGGATTACAGATGTTTTTCCATATACCTATAATCCTCTATTAAAATGCATGTAATTAGCATTTATATAGTGTTTTAATGTTTGGAAAGCACTTTGCAAATATTATCTTTTTTATCCTAATAATAAGAGGATACAAAGGGAATGGCAATGATAATTTCCTCAATAAATACTGATTATAAAATGAAAACAATTCAGCTGTGTATGGTAACTGGTGACATGACTATAGTTTGATCTTACCTGCCATTATTGAAACTACAGGGAAGAGTAAAGTATATTCCCAAAATGAAAATGTCTTATGAAATCAGGAGCTAGTTTGGTCAACTTGGAACCAAATAGTTCTTAATTCTTTGAGAAGGCTACATACAGAAGCAGTTTGTATAGTAGAAAGAACCATCCGCTCTTTAAAAAGCAACAGTCTTCATCCCTCAATCTTAGGTCAGAATTATTCACAGAGGATATCCCTTTTATACCACTTCAAATCAAGGATTCTTCAGACAGAAACAACAACAAAACGCCAGCCAGAGCTTAAAGGAATAGGATGGAGCGAGTGGTTAAAAAACAATGAAGAATTTAAATTCTTAACCTGTGTAACAATGGTGAAATATACTTTGATATGTCCAAGGACCCACATCTAGCTTCATACTTGTCTTGAAACATGCACCCTTAAACCAAACAACTTCAGAGAATCAATGAGGAAATGAGGAAATAACCATTTGGAGTATCATAAACATAGTACACTTGACAACAATCTTACAATGATAATGGTAGTCACTAACACTTATAGAGATGCAGTCTGCAAAGCCCTTTGCGCACACACACACACACACACACACACACACACACACACACACACACACACACATATTATTTCATTTGACTGTTATAATCACCCTGGGAATGAAGTACTGCATTGTATCATCTCCATTTTATAGATCAGGTAACTAAGGCTGAGCAAAGTGAAGTGATTTGCCCATAACCACACAACTAGGAAGTATCAAAGGTAGGATATGAACCTGTTTGCCTCTTACCTAATTCCAGTACTCTTGTTGTTAATGTCACAGTGCCTCTCTATTTTAAGAAATAAGAATTCATTTTCTTTCCAAAATGAGGTTGCTGGCAAAGAGGTGCTTTGATTTGCTTAATATTATATTTAAAACTTTGTGAAAGGGGGCAGAACAGGAACACAGATTCATCTGATCTCTACCAAATTACCCTCCAAAAAACTATGATATGAGGCTTCAGAATGAACACTGGAACAGTATAACCCCCCAAAGATGGGGTGAAGTATTTTTCAGCCCAAAATAACTTAGGAGACCAGCATGAGGGATCTATTGGAGTAGAATGGAGGGGGGAGTATAACCATTGGCTGCTCCACCATGGGAAATGATTCTTAAAACTCCAACAAACTTTGCCTTTTTTTAAAAATTAAGTTTATTTATGTAATTAATTAATTTAGAATATTTTTCCATGGTGACATGATTCATGTTCTTTCCCGCCCCTCCCCCATCCACCTCCAACAGCCAATGAGCAATTACACTGGGTTTTACATGTGTCATTGATCAAGACTTATTACCATATTATTGATATTATTGATATTTGCACTAGGGTGATCATTTAGAGTCTACATCCCCAATCATATTCCCACCAATCCATGTGATCAAGCAGTTGTTTTTCTTCTGTGTGTCTACTCCCACAGTTCTTCCTCTGAACATGGATAGTGTTCTTTCTCATAAGTCCCTCAGACATGTCCTGGATCACTACATTGTTGCTAGTAGAGAAGTCCATTATATTCGATTGTGCCATAGTGTATCTGTCTCTGTGTACAATGTTCTCCTGGTTCTGCTCCTTTCACTCTGTATCAATTCCTGAAGGTCTTTCCATTTCACATGGAATTCCTCCAAGAACTTGTCATTTTTAAGGCAGGTAGAAATCAAAAATAGAGGGCAAGGGTATGAGTTGAATAAGACAGGATGATATAAAAACAAATAAAATTAAGGCATGAGAAAGAAGAATGCAATAGGAGGAGGGCAAAGGGAAAAATAGAATGGGGTAAATTATCTCACACAAAAGAGGCATAAAAGAGTTTTTAGCAGAGATGGGGAAGGTGGGGGAGATGGGGAGGGGAACATGTGAACCTTACTCTCATCAGAGAGTAATGAGAAAAGGACAATCAATTGGATATAGAAAGCTATCTTATCCTCCAGGAAAGGAGGAGGGAAAGGGGATAATAGAAGGGAGGGGCAGAAAAGAGGACAAATCAGGGGAGGGGGAGGTCAGAAACTAAACCAGGATAACTAAAAGGGAGGGCAATGCACAATAATCATAATGGTGCAAAACTTTTTTTATAAGTCTCTCTAATAAAGGCCTTATTTCTCAAATTCTCAAATACATAGAGAAATGAGTTGAACATATAAGAATAGAAGTCATTGCCCAAATCATAAATGGTTAAAGAATATAAACAGGCACTTCTCAAAGTAATTAAAGTTCTCTATAGGCATGCAAAAATGCTCTAAATCATTACTAATTGGAGAAATGTAAACTAAAACAATTCTAAGGTACCATCCCCACATCTATCAGATTGGCTATAGAAAAGGAAAATGCCAAAACTTGGAGAGGTTATAGGAAAGTTGAGATATGAATGCCCTATTTGGGAAGTTGCAAAATGGTTCAATAATTCTGGAGGATGGTTTGGATCTTTACCCAAAGGATTATAAAACAGTATATACCCTTTGGCTCAGTATTACCATTACTAGGTTTGTATCCCAAAGAGATTTAAAAAAAAAAGGAAGAACCTTTCTGCACAAAAATATTTTAAAGTGGCTCTTTTTGGAGGGGCAAAGAATTGGAAGGTATGGGGATACCCATAATTTGAGGAATGACAGAGTAAGTTGTAGTATATAATTGTAATGGAATATGATTGTGCTCTGCAATTGATGCAGAGATTGTGCTGCAAGAAATGGCAAGCAGGAGGAGCTCAGAAAAATGTTGAAAGATTTACATTAACTGAATCAGAGTGAAATAAGCAGAACCAGGAAAACATTGTACACAGTGACAGGAACACTGTACAATGAAGTGTGAATAACAGCTATTCTCAGCAATACAATGATGCAAAACTATCCCAAAAGACTCATGATAAAAAATGCCATCTGCTTCTAGAGAAATATAGGACTGATAGTCATAATCCAGACCAAAGCAAACTTTTTTCACTTTCTTTCTTAAAAATTTTTATCTGAGTTTTCTTACATAAAAGGATTAATATGGGAAAAGGTTTTACATGATTGCACATATAAAATCTATATGAGACTGCTTACCATCTCAACAGATGTGGGAGATGTGGTGGAGAGAGAGGAGAGGGAGAAAACTCAAGACTCAATAGTCTGAAAAATGCTAAAAATTGTTTTTAAATGTAATTGAGAAAAAATAAAATAAAATTTAATTAAATAATAATTATAGTAAAAAAATTTTTGTATAAAACTATGGAGTACAGACTACGAATTTCCATCACATCTTTTAGAAAATTAGGTTTCAATATGACTATGCATGCCACATAAAATTTAAAAGACCAAAACCCATTTCAATTACCCTTACACAAAGGAATGGTTCCACAGCCCTATGTATGAGAATCTTTTCCAGTTCTATGTAAATATGGAACAAATGTTCACCTTCTTTGGGTTAATAAAAAATTTTCCCCATGTACATATTTGCAAAAATATCCGAGAACCTTTGTATCGAGAGCTGTACAAGGACGCTATGGGCATTTTTTTTTGGTAATAAGGAAGCTTAACTTTATCCTGACAGTCAGCTCAGTACTTACTGATCATGTCTGGTGTCAGGTATGTTTCTGTCCATTCGCAACTTGTCACTTTCCACTTGGTTGAATTTGTTACGGGCATATGGGTCTTGACCAGATCGTACCATAGTGACTCCAACATAAACTTCTTGATTGAAGTCTTGCCACCGAACTTTTCCTACAGAGACAGCAGAGCAAGGAGTGAGGAGAAAGCAAAGGTTAAATAAAGCTTCTCAAAGCAGAGTTTACTGAAGCAATGTTTTAACTTAAGGAATAATGTCCAGGATTTCTTATGAACACTATAGTTTCATGCAGGGCAGGTAGGTGGCACAGTGCAAAAATTGCCAGGTCTGGAGTCAAGAAGACTGATCTTTCTAAGTTCAAGTCTGGCCTCAGACACTTACTAGCTGTGTGACCTTGGGCAAGTCACTTAATCTTGTTTGCCTTAGTTTGCTTTGGCTCTTAAATGGAGATGGAAATGGTAAACCTCTCTAGTGTCTCTGCCAAGAGAAGATCAAATGGGGTCACAAAGAATCACACATGACTAAAAATGACTAAACAATGCCACTTTCATTCAGAGCAGGAAAATTTTAAAATATATAATACAAAACAGAAAATAACCCAGTAGAAGCATATAATCATCAATGCAAGACTTCATAGGCATGTATCTCAGGGAAAAATTGAAAAGCCACAATTTCTAAACTAAAACCATATTACCAGGCTTGAAGTTTACATGACATCACACTATTTCTGCCCCATAAAAAGGACACAGCATGGCATAGTGAATAAAAAGTTAGCTTTGGAACCAGAAGACCTACCTATGTAACTCCAGGAAATCACTTATTAACTTCCCAATATGTTGTCCATGCTACAGCACTGCTCTAAGCATAATTTGCAGATTAGATGATAATCCACATTGGTAGGGGTGTTCTACATACAGTGAAATTATAGGTCCAGTCCAGAAGCAGGCAATGATCACCTACTATTGGAACAATCTGCTAGCTGGCCTTCCTGCTCTAAGTCTCTCTCCTCTCCTGTATACTCTCCACTCGCCCATCAAAATGGTCATGTTAGAGTGGAGGTCTGTCCGTGTAGGACCCCTACATAATAATTGCAGGTTCCCTATCATCTCTAAGACCAATGATAAAATCCTACCTGATATTCAAAGACCTTCACAGCCTGCTCCCTACCTACCTCTCCTTTCCAGTCTTATGCCTTACATTTTTCCATGGCTCCAGGAATTTTCACTGTCTCTCTCGCATGCCTGGAATACTTTCCCCCTCATCTCTGCCTCACAGTTTCCTGCATGTCCCAGCTAAAATCTCCCCCTCTGCAGGAAACCTTTTCATATTTTCCTTAATTTTAGTGCTTTCCCTCTATTGATTATTTCCTATTTGTCCCGCATATATCTAGTTTATGCATGGTTGTTAGCATACTGTCTCCCCATTACACTGTGGGCTTCTTTTGAGAGCAGGGATTGTCCAATGGCTTTCTTGGTATCTTAAGTGCTGGTGTCTGGAACATAGTAGGCAATAAATGTTTTTGACTGTTAGAGAGGCTGTTAAATGACAAGTATTCTAATACATTGTTTGTGGCAGTGTAAAATGTTACAACCATTTTGGAAAGCAATTTGGAATTATGCTAATAAAATGACTAAAATGTCTATCCTCTTTGAACCAGAGACTTCATTACTGTGCTTATTGCCCAAGGAAGTCACTGACAGAAAAAGCTGGGAGGTCTAATATGAATTCATGCAAAGTGAAGTAAGTAGAATCAGGAGGCCATTATCCAGGTATCCCTTTACATTTGCAGGGAGCAGGGGCATGGCATCCCTGTGATCTGGAAAATTTGCATAAAATATTTTGGTCTTCCCTTTGTATCAGAGAAGAAGTCTACCTTTTTTCTTTTTCTTTTATGGAGTATTTATAGCACCATATATATATATATATATATATATATATATATTATGCATTTCTGAGTTTCTAATTTTTTTTTCTGTATCATCTGCTAGTCTTTATGTGTCACTTGCAGCTTGGAAAAAAACAACCAAAAAATTCCCATTTAATTTCTTATGTCAACTTGAAATATATCAAAACTATGATAGGAAAAGTTGAGATATGGAAGAGATACCTGTACAGAGTAATAGCAATACTATCATGATGATCAACTCTGAGAGACTTAGCTACTTGATGATCCAAGACAGTTTCAAAGGACCCATGATGAAAAATGTTGTCCACCTCTAGTGATGAATTGAAACATGCTTTTTGATTGAAACATGATTTTTTCACTTTCCTTATTTTTGTTGTTTGTGTGTGTGTGTGTGTTTCTTTTGCAATATGCTTAATACTGAAATGTTTTGCATGATTTCACATGTATAATTGATATCATATTGCTGGGGTTCTCAAGAGATAGGGAGGAATGAGAGGGAGGGAGAGAATTTAGATCTTGAAACCTTAAAAAGTGAATATTAAATTAAAAAAGTTAACTGGGAAATATTTAATGAAATGAATAAAAATATGTTTTAAAAAAATGAAGTCACTGAAAAGAAGTTCCTGGATATACCAAAATATTGATAGCTGCAATTTTTGTGATAAACAAAAAATTGGAAACAAAACAGATGCCCATCAATTGAAGAATGGCTAAACAATTTGGGGTGCTTCAATGTAATGGAACATTATTATTATGCTGTAAGAAATTATGAATAAGATGATTATAGAGAGCATGGAAAGATCTATATGAACTGAGACAGAATGAAGTAAGCAGAGCCAAGAAAACAACATATACGACAACAATGATGGAAATGGAAAAAACAACCACATGCACAAAATCAAGTGATATGCAGAAAAATTATAAAGATTAAACAAGGGAGCAGCTAGATGGTTTAGTGGATAGAGAGGCAGACCTACAGATGGGAGTTTCTGGTTCAAATCTGGTCTCAGTTCCTAGCTGTGTGACCCTAGACAAGTCACTTGGCCCCACTTGACTAGTCCTTCTACCTTGGAACCGATTGGTATTAGTCCTAAGACAGATAGATTCTACTGCACTACCATTGGTGTAAATTGATGGTAGAAGTTTTGATGGTAGTACAGAAAGGTTTTTTAAAAAAAATCAAACATGACTCAAGTGAAGAGATATGAGAAGGTTTTCCCATCTCACCCCTTTATGGAGATGAAAAGTCCAGAGAAAGCACCTCACATGTTTTATGATTTTTTTCAATGCACTGAACAGTTCGGCTGATTTTCCTCCATTTTTTCCTTCTTTCTTTCTTCTTTTTTCTTTCTTCCTTTCTATCTTTTAAAGATATACTATTTGTCACACTATTTATGGAATAGCTCTCTGAGAGGGGACAGAGAGTATTGGAAACTCAGGGAAACTAGGATGAGGTAAAAAACAAATGACATCAACAACTTACAAAAATATTTGATTGCTAATGTCTTCCCTCCATTGATTTTATGTAATCTACATCATATAAGTCTCCCCCAATCTATTGATTTTGAGCTCCTAGGGGGCAAGGTCTACTTTTTACCTTTTTTTTTTCCTGCCTTTAGGGCTTAGCAAAGACCCTGAATCATAGGAGATATTTAGTAAGTAAGACAGTCCCTATTCTAAAAAGAGCACTGTTATTGGTCCCCCACCACATTTCCAAGGATTATAAAAATGCCAAATAAATTGTAAATCATGGAAGGTATAATTCTAAAAATGATAAGCAAAAATGGATCATTAGATTGTAAGAAAAATCAGCATTTGAAAATATTTATTCTAACATAGAATACATTCTCACAGAACACTGTAGTACTCAAACCATACCACATGAAAGCACATTCAGTAAGATATTTCTTATAATTGCTTATGTGACATAGATGATAGAGGCTTGGATGTGGATAGAGGAAGATGTGTTTGAATCTGGTCTCAGCTACAATTAGCTGCATGGCTCTGGGCAAGTCAATTAAAATCTACTTTCCTCTTCTATAAAATGGGGATAACCATATCTGTGGTGCTTACCTCCCCAGATTGTTGTGGAAATTAAATGAGACCCTCTATATAACAGAATGTACTTTGCAAATCTAAAAGTACTATATGATGAACCTTCTCTGGGTTTACTGAATACCCGACAACACAACAACAATAATAATAGCTAAATTTTAATAAAATCTAATATTTCAATAGCACTTAATAGGAACCAAGGCACTGTGCTAACTGCTCAATAATTATAATTTTATTTTAATCCTTGTAGCAACCTTAGGGAGTTGATGCTTTTATTATCCTTATTTTATAGATGAAGAATCTGAAGCAAACAGAAATTATGTTGCCCTAGATCCCACAGCTATAAAGTATCTGAGGTAGGATTTGAACTCAAGTCTTACTGACTCCAGGGCCAGTTCTCCATCCACTATCCATGCCACTCAGCTGCCCCATGAAAAGTCTCATTGAACCCACTGTAGTTGATTGCATAGGAAGTGAACCCTAAAGAGACTGACCAAAAGCACTCAGGGTTCTCTCTTCCTTGTATATGTCATGAGGTCACTTGTAAAATTCTACAGTGGGAGGTAACTTACTTCTATGATTTGAGAAACTCCATAAAAACTTTTCTACTCTTAGGATCACTTCACTCATTCCACTACAAAAAAATGTTTTGTTGTTGTTGTTTATTGTTCCATTGTGTCCAAATCTTTATAAAACCATTTGGGGTTGTCTTAACAAAAATATTGGAATGGCTGGTCATTTTCTTCTCCAGCTCATTTTACAGATGAGAAAACTGAGGCCAACAGGATTGAATTGCCTTGCCTGGGTCACATGGCTAATAAGTGTCTGAGGCCAAATTTCAACTCATCTAACAGACCCAGGTGCAGCGCTTTATCCACTCCACCACTCTAGAAATTTTTATCATTGGTTTATAAGTACTGCCACAGTGTTGGAGAGTGTTAATAAATTGTTAATGTAGTTTTTCTTTATGTCTCATTTTTTTTTACTTTTACAAAAATAATACTTGAAAAACTGAATGACACTTTGTATAAAGAAGTTAATTAAGTCCACAGCAGGTCATGGGTTAGTTTGTAACCCAAAATGTTACTTTGGAAGAAAGGAAAACGCCTGGGATAGGACAGACTCTGTGGAAATTAGTTACCTGTCATATATCAAGGGCCTGAGCAAAAGGGATGAGAATTTAATTTGACTGAGGGGCAGAGAAGAAAAAAAGGTTAGGGTGAAGTCCAGAAAATAGGTCTGGGAGGGATAACAAGAAGGCCAGAAAGTCAGGAAATATTTCAACTGAGAAAGAAGGGAACAAAGAGAAGGGGGGAAAGGGAAGAAGAGACATAAACATTGAAGACTGGACTATGAACTCCTTAAAGCAGAGGCTGTATCTCATTTATCTTTATATATTCCCTAGCCTCTGGTACAGTACAATACTCATAGTTAGAACTAAATAAATGTATGTTGAAGAAAAAATAGCAATTTAACTTAGGGCAGGACCACACTGTCTCCCTATTTCATCTGGGAAAAGTTCTTTTACATCCAAAAGATGCACTCTCACCTCAAGGGTTTGATATAAGCTATCCCATATTTCCAAGGTATGCTCCTTCCTTTATTGCCTTAAATCTTAAACACAAAACCAAAGAACCCTCTCCCCCTGAGCTTTTCCCAGTTTTGTAGAGGTAGACCTCAAATATATTATTTTTAGTACTGTTCCTCTAATTTATCATTTTATCTGTTCCACTGTTACCAAAATGTAGTTGTAATAAACACAACAATGTTTTTAGCTCTGTGCCGTTTGTCTATATGCATTTATATAGAATTAAAGTCAATATCCTGACTAGTATTCAGTAGTAACTAACTAAATTTAATATTCTGCCTTAGATTGATGTTTTCAAAGAGCAAAAAGGTACGACTCACAAACAAGATGCAATTAAATACCAATTACTTTTATTTAATAATGCCAAATTACTGAGACTGATGCTATAAATTTTGGATTATTTTAAGGTCATCTCTCTCAAGCTAATTTGTAAGAACAGTTGGCTACTGTTGACATTAGCCAGAATTTGGACTTTAAGAGAAACCTGTGTTATGCATATGTTTATGTTAAGTACTATATTTTCTCCTAATTGTGACAGCCCATTAACACATCATAAGCTCCCTTATACTAAGTAAACACTCAATAAATAGTGGTGGTTGGTCATGCTGGAAATGCACTCTTTAATGGATTTTAAATTTAGTCTTTGTAATTTGTTAGTTACTTTAAAAAAAAAAAGCTATTGGTTCAACATTAAAAAGGTGCTAATACAACCGGCTCTGGGTAAATTTGATTTATGAAAACAAATCTTTCATGTTGCTTCCTTTCTTCTGAAACCTTCCAGATAAAGATCACCTAGGAAAAAGGTACGTGGCTGTGAATGCACACATGAACACACACACACACACAGAATTTCAGAACTAGAAGATTGGAGCATGGAGATCATTTAATACAGGTTTGCAAAGTGTGGTCCAGGAACATCGGAAGCATCCCTAAGATCTTTTCAAGGAGTCTGTGGGGTTAACATTATTTTTGTAATAATGTTAAGATGTTATTTGCTTATTAAAATACTCTTGTTCCTTTTCCAACAACATATCTGTATGAAACTGGATTTTCTTGGTATACTTGAACCAAAGCACCATATTTTAACAGACTGAATATAGAAACAGATATGAGAATCCAGCTGTCTTCCATTAAGCCAGATACTAAACAGATTTGCAAAAGTAAGTAAAACAGTGTGCTTCTTCTTACTAATTTCTTTGTTCTGGAGAACATTGTTACTTTTCATTAAAAATGGTACTTATTTTTTAACATGTAATATATTTGTTTTTTGAAGTGAATTAATATTTTAAAATCATTATTTTTTAATTTCTAATATGGTAAATGTTGAGAGAACCCACGTTAAAAAAATCTCTCTGGAATTCTCCATAATTTAAGAGTGTAAAGGAGTTAAGAGTCTAAAAAATTTGAGAACCATTCATCTCATCTTTTTATTTTATAAATAAATAAATTGGGGTCCAGAGAAGTCATCTGTCCAAGGTTACCCAGAAATTCAGGCATTTGCATACACTGACACACAGAGCCAACACTAATTTCTCAAATTTTGAGGTATTTTCTCACAATTCACAGAGAAAGAAATAGATATGGTATATTGAAAAATGACTTAAGGTCATAGAGTAAATAATATATTATTTTTATTTAAAGCTCATCCACTTCTGTTGCCATTGCTTTCTGAGGTTGTGAACCCCTGTCATGCTACAATTGGTTGCTGTGGAAATGAAGCTGGGGTCACCGAGGGCTCTCCTCTCAGATGAGAAAGAGGCTCTAAAAACCAATGAATTCCCTGGCTTCAGAAAGACTTGATTTTTCAGACATAATCTAGCTGGTTCAGCAATAAAGGTGTTAACATTTTTTTTTCTACCAAAGTAACACATTAGAGCAGCATCAATAGGCTTTTGGATGCAAATTATCCATATAAAATCTCATCCTTTCCATCCAAATATCACAGTAAAGCAGTATTTAGAAAAAAACCACACATCTCTACCAGAAAACATGGTATAACCTTCAATTCTTCATTGTATTTACATTATCTTCCCAGAGTATTATATAAAATGGGATATTTGGCTAGTGTTTCAGCCAAAAATCTATATAGACGACTCCTACTACAGAGTTCAAATAAACAGGTTTTAGTAAAACTGAACTCCTGCTATTCCTGACTTGTCTTTCTGCTTAAAATTAATTTTAGGGACTTGGTCTGAACCACTGCTTTAACATTATAATTTAATCTATAGGACAGGCACATGAATAGCAAAAACAGGGCTCAGAAGATTATAGGATTTTGGAATTAGAAGGGATCTTAGAAGTCCCCTAGTCTAAACTTCTCCTTTTGCAGATGAAACCACTGAGGCCCAAGGAGGTAAACACCCCCAAAATTACCTGCCTTGTAGATGGCAGAACTGAAACTTGACCCTGGATTTTCTGACTTCCAGTTCAAAATTCCTCTTAGTGATTTCCACTGGTGGGATCTTTTACTATTTTACCCAAAGCACAGAAAACATGCTAGAACTTATATATCTCTGCTTTATATATCACTATCCTGGCTGTGTTTTTGTTTTGTTCTGTTTTGGGGGGGAGGCAAGGAAGGGGAAAGCACTACATAATTTTAGTGAATATGTATAAGGGATAGGGAAGAGAAGAAAAGTAATACATAATAAGGGGCTGAGGACTGGTATTAGAAAGGATGGACAATTCAACTAAAGTATAGAGTTCTCTAGCCCTTCATGTTGCCATTAACATGGTGGCAACCTCTCAGAATACTCTTTGTCCTGAACCAAACCTCTCTGTTGCCAACCCATGTGAGGACAGGTCCTGTGAGATAACTCCATCAGACAAGTTCCCAGACTTCATTATCTGAAAGATGAAGGAGTCATCAGTTGTTCTCTGATACAAGAATTTCATCCAGGATCTACATCCTTGGGGATGTTTACAGAATGACTGCCTTTAAAATTAAAGTCTCTTCTTTAGTAGATACTTCATAAATACTTGACCTGACCTTGTTGACTTGACTTTACAGGTGTCTTGTGACATCCAAAGCGTTTATGAAATACATATGGCATATTACTCTGCCACCTCTTTGTCAAGAACATCCTCAATATCACCTCTGACTTCTTGCTTTTCCCCCATTTATTTCCCTAAAGCCCAAGCAACTCTAATGTCCAAAGGCTATCAAGGGAATTTCTTCTTCATAAACATAATAACTTATTTAGACTCTAGAGATATTATATTAAATTTTGAAAACACAAAAGATTCCAGAGCCATTCCTGATATCAAGGAGGAGTAGGTAGAATTCCCTTCAAAAAATATTTAGAGGGAACTCAAACCCCAATTGAGATCCTGTGTAGAAGTCTTGGCAGGAGGATTTATAGGTAATTCACAGTCTGACAAGAATAATATGGAGAGAGGGGAGGTAAAGTCAAAACAATAGGCGGAACATCTGAATTTATTGACATTTTTTTCAAATGATATTCATAAATCAATTTGTACTTCTGTCATCTTTCAAAATCTCACAACTCTTTAAAGAGAACACAGGGAATTGGGCATTTTAGAAAATAAAATATATGAGGGAAAATAGGGAAATTGGGATTGCTTAGCTTAGAAAAGGATGATGGGTGACTTAATATTTCAAAAACAGAAAACAGTGAGAGGGCAGAACTATAAGCTCTATTTCCACTGAAGGCAGAATACTGGAAAATGAGCTATAATGTAAAGGAAGCACGTCTGATCTGAAATAAATAAAAAAATAAAAGAGAGAAAATATTGTTCTGATTAATATATGATTACCTTCCCAAAGAGGGTGGTAAAAATGAGATAGATCCCTAATGCCTCAGGCACCATCTTTCTTGGAGCCAGAGATTTTTTATAATAATCTCTCAGGGTTTTTATGTCCTTTCCATGATATTCTATAGAAATGAAAAACTTAGCAGTTAATATTCTATACTCTATTTAAACAGCCACCCAAAGTTGGGATTAGAACCCCATAGCTGGAGAATGTTCCAGGAACCAGGATGATTAAAACAGACCAGACTGTACCACAGTCTTAAATATAAAACTAGACTATACAATTGGATCAAAGTAAAGCAACATTTTAAATAAAATATTGCCCTCTTCTACACCTCTCCAATTCCAGTCTATCCTGATAGCTTTATACCAAAGCCTTCTACAAAGATTTACTTAGAAAAGCCACAGTACTTTATTGGGAAAGAAAACTCTAATCTGAAATTCAAATTGTAGCTTGGCTGGAGTGCAATTTTGAACATGTGAATTTAACTCTTGGAGCCTCAGTTTCTCATCTGTAAAATGGATGGTTTAGGCTAAATTCCCACAAAGTAATTTCCAATTCAATCTATAATATATGTCATGGGCTAGGATGCAAGTAGACCTGAAGAATATTGAGTTAACACTGCCTAATTTCCCCTCTACCCCCAATCATACTTACACATCACCAACCAGGGCTCATGGGAGCCAGGATGTGAGCAACTTGGGAAGTCTGTTTCAACTGCGACACCCCACTATCTATTCTAGACCTGGAGCTATACACACTGTACTTCCTAGCTGACACAAAGTTCTAGATCTTTAAAAACTATCCAACATTACTAACAGTCAGTCATAGATTAAGCAGTGGAAGAGACTCAATAAAATCACTTAGTCCAATTCCTTCATTTTATATATTAGGAAATAAAGCTCAGAGAGGCTGTGACTCACCCAAGATCAAACAGTCAATATGTGTTATGGATTATTATGCTTCTAAAATAGTTTCCTGTCCTATTTTAACATACTATTAGAGCTAGAAGGGGATAAAAAAAAGCATTTGGCACATTTCCTTCATTTGACAAAATAAGAAACCGAGGCCCAGAGAGCTCATGTGATTTGCCAAAGGTTGCAGAGCTAGCAAAAAGGTGGAAGAAGCAGGACTTGAATCTAACTCCATCATTTTTTTCCATTAGGATGGACTACTTCTAATAAACTAATTAGTGAATTTAGCCTAATAGAAGCTGTTTCTCCCTTCCAACTACAATGCTTTGCACTTGGTACTTACAAACCTGATTGTCTCTAATCATTTCCTCAATTCTCCCTTCTAACCACCCACATCCTTAATTAGTATGCCATCTCTGTTTCATCTCCTAAATCAAGGCTAACATTAAATTCAAATTATCTTGGTCATAGGGAAAATGAAGAATCTGAGGCAGGGTAGTTACTAATGAAGGGCCCAAGGCCATATCAAGCTCCATCTACAGAGCCAACAGTGGAAGCTATGGAGAAGGACTATATAGTATTTCTGACAATTAAAACATGTCTAAACTCTAAAAGAAGTCATATATAAAGTTTCTGAATATGTAGATTTAGAAATACATATGAATATCAAAATATGTGTATATCTATACTCTCTATATGCACATATACACACACACACAAATATATGAATATAAAAGTGTCCCAAAAGTCTATTTCCTTTAAAAAAAAATACAAAACAATATTCAGTGAACATGCATTAAAAAAAAAAGATATCACCTATATTAAATTGAACTGCTAAAGAATGCTTACCATAAAAATGTCAGGGTGGCCCTTTAATTAGATAACTCTCTCCTGTTACTGATCATACATCAGATCAGGACACCGTTGACATATGCTCCCGGGGATAAATTGCATCAATCTATCACTTCTAAATGTAAAAAGGAAAGGTAAGTATCTTTCTTTGAGGCTAGGCTACCTTAGGCCAGTGAATCAGGAACCATGATGGAAGAGGGGCAGCAGGAGACTGCTAGAATCTACATCAAAAGCAATGGCTGTCTTGCAGTTTCTCATTTAAAACCTCTCAGGGAAGGATGGCTTAAACAAATTTAAAGTTACCCTAGTGTAAAAGAGAGTAACCTCTTCTGGGAAAGCAGCCAAGGAAGGGAAATCAAGTGTATTTTAAATCGAAACAAAAGGTTCTTAGAACTACCTTAACTTTTCTCTTAGTCTCCATTTGAATGAATTTTTATGGTTTAAGAGAAAAAGGAAGTAAGTTTCTTCATTTGAAAGAACACATGATGTGTTTGTTGTTTAAAGGAAGGGGACCAGTACACAACTGAGAAAGTGTTAACACATAGAGATCTCAATTTCCAAGACATATAAACAACACTGAAATTTAAAATAAATATCACTATCTTCAGGCATCTGGCATAGCAGGTCATGCCAGGTAAAATATGATGAGCTAGTCCAGGTCCTCAGCTAATAGAAGTTCAAATCCTTTCATAACTAACTATCTCTTAAAAACTTCTTGATTTTGACTACTTATTTTTTTAATTAACAATTTACTCAATTCATTTTAAAAGTGATTGAAGAAGATAAGCAACAAAACTCTGAAAAATATAAAATGTATTTATTAGAAACTCATTTACACTTATGGAGTTTGTACTTGTTCTAACAACAATCTGATTATCTTTTCCTTCAACTATTTTTCAGATTTTAATAAAAAAAATCAAGACTGCAGAATATGTTAGTTGAGTTCAACATACCCCAAAGGATTCCTCACTGTAATATACACATAAAATGGTCATTTAGTCTGTGCTTAAAATATTTCTTGGAAGGCAGCAGCCCTTTCTGCTTTGGGACAGTTCTCATTGTTAAGAAGTTTCTCTTGACATTTCATCCTTTGGGATCAAACAAATCTTATCCCCCTTCCACATGAAAGAAGGCTATCATGGCCACCCTGGATCTTCTCATCTCAAGACAAAATATGCTAGCTTCTTTAACTAATCCTTGTATGTCCTACACTCAAGGCCCTTTACCACCCTGGCTGTCCATTTTTTAGTTCTCTTCTAAACAACTGATATACATTCTCAACACAGCAAATACTTGCCTCCCGAAACTTTGTTAAGAAAAATTCAGGAATCTAGTTTTCTAAACATACTGCTCATATATCACACAAAATTATTCAGTGTAAAAAACAAGGAGAGAGAGAAGAAATGTGTTTTTAGTGGTGTAAGAGTTGGCCTTATAATCAAACCTGGATTCAAGTAGTATCTTTAATACATATTGACTGTGACTATGGTGAATTTATGCAACCTCGCTGCCCCATGGTAAATTACAAATTGCTGATCTGAAGAGATGAAGGGAGTATCAACACTTGGAACTACCAATGGTAAGGAAAACATAAATCTACCTCCCTCCAAAAATAATAGGTAAAATTCAAATAAATAAAACCAAATAACACCTTAGATCCTACTTCGGATACATACTGTTTGTATAACCCTGGACCAATCACTTGACTTCTCACAGTATGTCCCAGGCAACTCTCCAAAACCCTAAGTTGCACAGAAGGTGCTAACCTGCATTGATAGAAGAGTTTCCTACATCAATTCCTACCTCTCTCTCTCTCTCTCTCTCTCTCTCTCTCTCTCTCTCTCTCTCTCTCTCTCTCTCTCTCTCTCTCTCTCTTTCTGTGTGTGTGTGTGAATGAAATGAAATGAAACACAGTAAGACGGAAGTCCAAAATGTGATTCATTCAGCACAGAAAATTATTGAACTATCACCTTCTTTGACTAAGACACTACACTCTTATTAATGTAGCCTACAGTGACTTGGGGGAAAGAATTCCTTTCTTGTCAACTTTGCAGAGGAAGAGAAAGCCTTTATTTTGCCATCTCGTAGGTAATAGGATTCCAGTTGTGCTTTTGGTAAATGTTAAGCTACAAGTCAACTAAAGCCAAGGATGGTTCTTTTCACTTTAGTTTTCTCCTCTGGAGAAGGACAATAATATTGAACTGCTTGGCAATGTTATGAGGAATACTTTGACAATAAGACTATGGCGCTGACTGCTATAAAGCTTATGGAGCTAACTCCCAGATCCCAGAATAATGTTTTGGTGCCTATATTCAGAGTTAAATGAAATGCTAAATTTCAGTTAGAGGTCAGTGAAAATGAAGATGTAATTTTTTTTTCTCCTTCCAAGCTCTGTCCTCTGCATCCATCAGAAATCTTTTTTGGATGAAATGTTATCTATCCATGGCTTTCCCCAAATAATATTTGTGAAGTTGACTCCTTGAAATATTTCATGGATCCCAGGTTAAGAACTCCTGCTCTAGAGGTTACATTTAATCTTCTTAACTCTGTCTTTCCAGTTCTAATAACATCCAATTTAAACTAAATTAGACTAACATTGGGGTGTATGGGGTGCTCAGGGAGGGATAGTATCTCTGGTATGGAGGGCTTGTCATGCCCTCCTAGGGCAGCTCTCCAGCCTCTGACCCTCACCTGACACCCAGCTCTCACTTGTGGCTCCCAGTAGCTGCTAGCGTGTGGCAGCAGCCACACCCCAGGCAACGGCTTCGACAGGCCAGCTAAACCTTGTGAGGGTAGCCATCGGGTCGTCGACCCCTGGTGAACCAGGGCTTTGCTCACCCAGCATGTGAAGACTGCTTCAGCCGAACAGACAGAAGAAACCAATAAGAAGGTTCAACGGCTGAGATGGCGATGCAGCAAAGCACTGTGGAGTGCTTAGGGCACATTGGAGCACAAAGGACAACACGGTCATCCAATGCAGCTGAGGAAGTCTCCAGATGTAACAATTTTTCGTGCCACTGGACCCAGGCTTCCAACGCCGAGAGAGTGGGACTGTCTCTGTGCATCGACTTTTCCACTTAAATTTCATGCACAAGTATCTTTGTGCACACTCATCTATACACCATAGATGAAAACGCACAAAAACAATCGTCATCCTCGGTTACCGAGGGACTACTATACTAAGACTAACATTCCATCTGAATGCAGTTAAAAAGGGTTCAATTCCATGTCCCCAAAGAGTACTTTAAAGTTTTAATCAATACACAAGGCCTATCAAAACCTGGCAGGGAATGCTTGGATCATACTTTATGCTATGTGAAAATCTATCTATTAACTATTTCATTGGCCTAAAGGTGTTCTTTCACCCTTTGATATGTCTATAAGAGAGTAAAAAATCAAATTTGTGGTTAAGATTTCCAATTAGAGAGGAAAACTCCCAAGAAACAAGAGTTATTAATAATTAGTTATTTAGGGTGGTTATATTTAATTGGACAAAAGATATTATATATAAATAAACTTTGTAGGAAAAGATGACAAATGTTATTGAAGAACCTCAGGGTTATGAGAGATGCCAGAAGTCAAACTATATCTGAACTATAATCCATTTACAACATCCCCAACAAATTGTCTTCTAACTGCTAACTGAAAATCTCCAGGTCTATAGAAATTAAGTGATAATGATGAATGAAGACCCTTCATTATCATCATTCTGTGCCAAAAAAAAAAAAAATCACAGTTCTAACATGCTTTGCCCCCAACCCTTTATTATCCCCCTAGATATACCCTAAACAAGTGCATTATTATTATTATTATTGCTGTCCCCTAGATAATCCTTATCCTTATTATTATTAGGTGTATTATTAGTAGCAGTATCTCCTAGACATACTTTATTAGGCTTCCCAAACTGCTTTAGTCTCAAAGACCAGGAATGAATGCTCTCCCTTCCCTGGAAGAAAGTAATTTGAGAAGTACCTGCAGAGATTGAAAGGCACTCCATCCTCTCCTGTTTCTATAATCAACCTTTTAAAACTCACAATGCCAAACCCAATTTAATCTCTTCAAAGAATAAAGGTCAAGGAAAAATTTCTCCCAGACTATGCAGTAATGCTGGATAAATATACAAGTAGCCTGCTCTTTGTTTTAGTAGGAGGAAGGGAAAGAAAAGAAAGAAGTGGGGAAAAGTCCAACTTCAACTTCATTTATTAAAAAAAATGATCATTCATGCTTCAGATTCAAATGCCATTAAATATTTCCCCTTTCCCTTTTTAAGCTGCTTTGGAAGAGTCCAAGACTAAAGTTATTTTGAGAGATGATTTGGCTTAGGTAATGTACTGGGGGCTGAGCTAAAAAGACAGTTTTGTTTTGTTTTTTAAATGGAGAGGGATAATTCATAGATAATCCAAAACTTTTTACTTAGATATATTTTAATAATTTATTTCCCATCCTGCATCCATCTACCATGTACCCTTTCCACTAGGCAAGATGATTTCTTCATCTTCTTAAGTAGAGAGGGTAAATTTTTGAGATTAAGAACAACACATTGAAGGAAAGAGATTATGGTTAATAGTATGGTTAATAGTAACAAAGATTTTGTAAAGACAAAAAATAAAATATCTAAATTAAGAAATGATTTATCAGTCAAGAACAACCATTCAACAAATACTTCTACTATACAAAGTAAGTTGTAAACACTGTCAAGGAGATATTACTAACCATTTAAACCCTCCTCCAGTCTTCACTTTTCTATCAAATTTATTTGGTTTACATTCCTTCTTGCTATATTAATTTCATTGGTCAGGTTTAGAGCTAATGTGCAGGAAGAGAGTAAGAGCTACTGTAAGAAATATAATTATCTTTTTCAATGGAAAAGTCATAGTTTTGTTTTTTCTTATCCTGAGATACTCATCTTGGGAGATAAGAAAAAGGAAAAAGAAACTGAATCAAACCAAGGTTTTTCTTTTTAAATGAAAGGTTACTTAGTAAATACTCTGAAGAAAATGTGTCTATAAGAAAGTAACAAACAAAATTTGTGGTTAAGATTAAAAGAGAAAACTCTTAAGAAGCAAGAGTTATTGATTCTTAGTTACATTTAACTGGATGTAAATAAACTTTGTGGGAAAAGATGACAAATGTTATTTAGAGTCTCATGGTTATGTGGGATGTCAGAAGACAAACTGTACTTGAACTATAATCTCATCTACAATATGCCCAACAGGTTGTCTTCCAATCTCTAACTGAAAATCTCCAACATGGATGAATCCATTCTATACCCAGGTAGCTAGTTCATTCTACTTTTGGATGGCTTTGACTGATGGGAAATTTTTTCTTACATCCAACCTAAATCTTTAATACTTCTATTTCAAACAATCAACTACTTAGTCAATAGGCATTTATTAAGAATCTACCATGTATCAGGCACTATGCTAATCCCTAAGGATATAAAAATTAAATTGCCTTTGTCCTCAAGGAGCTTACATTCAATGGAAGAAGACAATATGTATTTAAATACATACATACAAGATAATTGAGGAAGACCCTAGCAGTTAGAGATAACAGGAAGTGTTGAGCTTATTGCTCACCAGGGCCATTTACAGGCTGAGAGGGCAGACCTCTCAGGAAAGAATAGCTTTGCAGACACTTCATGAACTGGAAGACAAATATGATACAGGTTTATGGGAGATCTGTGATATTTTAATTATTCCTGATTTTACCTTCTACTGAGTAAATGTTACTTTGACTATTGCCTGTGCCTTAACATTTAATATTTTTATGTTTTAAGAGTATTTTGTGTAAATGTGAAACACACCAATAGGGGATTAGGAGAGAAAGTGGTGAGTGGATGGAATGTATCTTTCCTCTACCCATAGACCCTAAACTATTCCCGGGCTCCTGAGAGAAAGGTTTGAGGAGGAAGAGGAAGACAAGGAGGAGTATGGTGAAGTCTCCTCTAAGAACCCCAGATATGGCAGTACAAGTTTTGGGTCAGGAAGCCAAACCAAAAAGCAAGAGTAGGGGCCCATGCCATACCTCACCTCATGGGGGCCACATTCACGATCACCTTATAAGGTTGTTTAAAGCACACCTTGTCTCACCTTTGTCTTGGTAGCCCTAGTGCCTAGCACGGTGTGTGCCACATGGCAGGTGGTTAATAAATGCTTATTATTTATCAACTGATGAGTCCTCATCTTCTAGACCTAATGATATAGATGGCAGAGCATGAGCCTTGGTGTTAATGGAGGGCCCTGATCTGCCTGGGTACCTAGAGATAAATGGAGGGCTACAGTACTGCTGGATAGACCAGGTAGAGCCTCCAAGCAGGGCAGTTGGTCCACTGTGTGAGTCCAGGAGGACCACACCCCTGGGTACTTTAATAGAGAGCCTAGGAAGGAGGTCCTGACACAAAAGCCCTCTTAATGGAGGTCTCCTATCTGACTCAGTGCTTTGTGGAAATGGAAGACTACAGGCTGGATTCAAGGCACCCAGGAGTAGCCCCTGAGATAGGAGAGCCTGGGGCATCCTATTTCCAGGAAGAAGCCATAAAAATCAATTCCTCAGCAGATCCAGGAAACCCGCCATCAACACTTATACCCAACAGCAGCAACAGTCCTGGTTCTTACCCAGGCTAGGGAATCCCAATCAGGAGATTCCCAGCTTTCAGATTAGCAGAGATTAGGAGCAGAAGCCCTGGTCATGGGGCACTGCAGGTCTGACCTCCAGGAAGCCATCCCTTCTAGGAAAGGAGGCCCTGCAAACTCCACCACAGCTATTTATAAAGGACAAATTACAATTACACTGATAAGCTTTGTTAGAGAAACACGTGACAGATATTGTGAACAGAGGTCATTTCACAGTGAAGCTAAGGCACAATAGTCCACAAAGGGAGGACAGCTGTTTCCTGGTCTCTACAATCACAGGCTGAATCTAAATGGGTAATTCAGATAGGAAGAGCTTTAGAGAGACTACACCTACAACTGTTCTCCCTCAACCTCCAGCCTTGGCTCTCAACTTCCCCTGCTCAACCCAATTATATATATATATATATATATATATATATATATATATATATATATATATATATATATATATATATAATTTTTAAGTTTTGGAAATTTTTTTAAAATTAATTTCGAATATTTTTCCATGGTCCCATGATTCATGTTCTTTCCCTGCCCTCCCCCAACCCATTCCCATAACTGATGCATATTTCCTCAGGATTTTACATGTGTCATTGATCAAGACCTATTTCCATATTATTAATATTTGCACTAGGGTGATCATTTAGAATCTATATCCCCAATCATATCCCCATTGATCCATGTGATCAAGCATGTGTTTCATCTACTGTGTTTCTACTCCCACAGTTCTTCCTCTGAATGTGGATAGTGTTCTTTCTCATAAATCGATCAGAATTGTCCTGGATCACTGCACTGCCACAAATGGAGAAGTCCATTACATTCGATTGTGCCACAGTTTCTGTGTACATTGTTCTACTGGTTCTGCTCCTCTCTGCATCAATTCCTGGAAGTCATTTCAGTTCACATGGAATTCTTCCAGTTCATTATTTCTTTCAGCACAATAGTATTCCATCACCAACAGATACCACAATTTGGGCATCCCCTCATTTTCCATTTTTTTTTGCCACCACAAAGAACGCAGCTATGAATATTCTTGTACATGTCTTTTTCCTTATCATCTCTTTGGGGTATAAACCCAGCAGTGCTATGGCTGGATCAAAAGGCAGATAGTCTTTTATCGCCCTTTGGGCATAGTTCCAAATTCACATCCAGAATGGTTGGATCAACTCACAACTCCAACAGCAATGCATTAATGTCCCAACTTTGCCACATCCCCTCCAACATTTATTATTTTCCTTTGCTGTAATATTAGCCAGGTATGAGGAGGTACCTCAGATCAACCCAATTTTATAGCTTATTCCTAAGAATCAAGTGTCCAGAATTGGAACCTGGAAAACAAGACAAATACTTCTGAATGGCGAAGTAAAAACACAATCAGCCATCTAGATGGCTTGGTAGATTGGGAGCACTCAAATCTGGCCTCAGAAACTTCTTAGCTGTATGATCTTAGGTAAGTTGCTTAACTCCCATTGCCTAGCCCTACCACTCTTCTGCCTTGGAACCAGTTTACAGGTTTGATTCTAGGAGAGAAGATAAGGGTGTTTTGTTTTGGGTTTTTTTTTTAACTGTTAAAGACTATTGGTACTGAAGTAGGCAACCTCTTTTCTACAATTTTCCTACCATGTGCTACCAACATATGCTCTGATTCCTTTCAGAACATGGTCTATGGCTAAGGAAGGGGCTCGTGAACTACAGCTCATACTGAACACTGAACACTGGAAATTGAGTTGTCACTCAATTAGTGGATCCTGAAATGCACTAAAAAAATAATAATCATTCTCCAAAAGATAAATAATTGGTCAAAGAATAGGAACAGATTTAAAAGAAGTGTGAAATATTAATGACCACATGAAAGAATGCTCCAAATCACTGATATTAAGAGCAATGCAAAGCAAAATGACCCAAGGTTATACCCTGCAAATTGGAAAGCTGACAAAAAAAAAAGGTCAATATTCAACCTTGAAGGAATTGTGGGACTCCTGGCTCACTAATACATTGACGGTTGAGCTGCGAATTGGAATAACTATTTTGGAAAACAATTTGAAACTGTACAAAAAGACAGGCTAAAAATCTAGAAATATCCAAATAAAGTGTCCATACCCTTTGGCTCAGAGATTCCATGTCCTCATGTATACCAAAGTATTTATAGTATCACTTAGTATCACTTTTTGTTGACAATTGGAAACAAAGAAGTTGTCTATCTGTTGAAGAAAGGCTAAATCAATTGTGGCACATGAATGTTAACTGTGTTATAAGAAATGATGAAAGTAATGAATACAAACAAGCATGGGAAAGCATACATGAACTAATGTAGAATGAAGTTAACAGAGCCAAGAAAACAATAAACACAATGATTAGAGCAAAGTCCATGGAAATTAATGTGCAGTTTGCACATCAGCAAATGTTCTTAAAGGGTTGCAGGGATTACTGAAAGGTTAAATGTCTTATCCCATAGATAGTTTGCCTCAGAACAGGAGCTAAACTTGGTTCTTTACAACTCTGAGATGAACACTCATTCAGCTCTCTCATCACCTTAGAATGATGCTTTCCTTAATTCACTCCCAATTCACTCATTATCTTTTTTTGGTTGCCATAACACACTGCTGATTCCTATCAAGCTTGCTTTGAATTAAGACCCTTAGACTTCTTCAGATGAACTGAAATTGTCTAACCATGCCTCCTCTACCTTCTATTTCTGAAGCTGACTTTTTCAAACAAAGTGTAAAACTATTATTCATCTCTAGTGAATTACATCTTATTACCTTCAAACTCAATACTCAGAAAGGTTATCTTTCTGCCAATAGAATATAAGCACCTTGAAGGAAGGGGGTATTTTGTTTCTGCCTTTATATTCCCAGAGTTTAGAACAATACCTGCAACATGGGTGGTGCTTAATAAATGCTTGGTGAGTGAAGATCATTTGAGATCTTTCTGGACCTGATCTCCCAGATTCATTGCCTTGGCCTTACTTTGTAGGTACCTTACTTTCTTCAACCCACATGTGCAATTGGGTGCCAAATCTTGCTGTTTCTATCTCTATAACATCTTTAACAACTGACTCATCCTCTCTGCTGACATAATAACCACCTTGGCTTGGGTCTCCATCACTTCTCAACTAGACTATTGATGTCTCTGCTTCAGCTCTCTCCCACTTTAATCTTTTCTCCACACAGAATGATTTTCCTTAAGTGCAGCCCTGATTATACCATTTCCCTACTCAATAAACTCCACTTGCATTGTCTGCTGCCACTGTAGGCAAAACAACAAGGCATTACCATCTCTATTTTGGTCAAAAGATGGTCAAAGTTCTATATGGTCTAAGAGGGTTAGGGGTCCCATTTAGAATATGTTACAAATCTTTTAGCTCTGGTTTCTCTGTCACTTTGCTCAATTCTAGATTTTCCCTTTTATTTTTCTGCTAGATTTCTCCAAAATGGACATAGGAACATTAAAATCTCCTGCTATTGTTGTGTTACTCTCTATGCCTTCTTGCAATTTAATTAATTTTCCTTTATGAATTTAGATGCTAAGGTTTTTGGACCGTGTATGTGAATATTGCTATTGATCCACTGTTATAGTTTCATTTGGCATAGTGTAGTTTTCTTGTTTATCTCTTTTTATGCTGTGATTTTTTGTTTTGCTTTGTCTGATAACATGATTTCAACTGCAGCTTTTTAAATTTGCCTGTTGCATAGTCAATTTTGTTCTAGCTCTTCTAGTTTATTCTGTCTCTGCTTTTGAGGCATGTTTCTTGTAAGCAATTAATTGTAGCATTTTGTTTTTTTTATCTAATCTGTCACTCAATTTTCTTCATTATTATATTCACATTTAAAGTTATGCAAGTTAGGTTTCTATGTCTCTAATATTAGAGGGAGGAACAGGTTTGTTTTCCTCTACAAAGGTAGTGCTTTGTTCCTTCAGTTATTTTTGTTTAATCTACATGGAAAGTGATTAAAAATGCTAATTGATTGATAGTCTCTCTCCACTCCCATGCACCATCCATAACACCTACCAAACTGATATCTTTAAGAGCAAATCTATGTCACTCCTTTATTTGATCAACTCTAGTTACCTCCCTATTTTTTTTAGGATAAAATATAAATTCCTTTATTTGGCTTTTTAAGTCCATCATTACCTCTCTTTTAAGCCTCATTATTTATTACTCTCTTTTCCCAAATCTAAAGGAAGGTCAGCCAAACTAGACTTTTTCTTGTTCCCTAAATATGACATTTTACCTCTCATCTGTATCTTTCCTCTGACTCTCCCTCCTCCTCACTGCTGCTCAGAAAACTCTTTACTTTCTTTTAAGACCCGGCTTTAGCATTTAAGCCATTCCTCATACCACCACCTGCTAGTGCCCTCACTTCCTAATTATACTGTATTGAGAGAAAGACTGGGGTGAGGTGGTATTTTTCTCCCATGCCTTTAATGACTACCCACCTCACCTCTGCCTCTTTTTATTTTTTTTTAAGTCCTGGGTCTTAACATCTGTAAAACAAAAGGAGTAGCCTTCAAGGTAACACCTGGTTTGAAATCTATGACTCAGTCATTTTAATACTACCTACATCCAAAGAGAAACATGATCGATCACATGGTTGATTGGGTATATGGTTGGGGAGTTAAGTAATCACTCTGTTGCAAATATTAATAATATGGAAACAGGTTTTGAACAATGCTACATGCATAACTCAGTGGAATTGCTCGTCAGTTCAAGGAGTGAAAGAACATGAATCATGTAACCATTGGAAAATATTCTAAATCAATTAATTAATTTTTAGAAATTAAAAAAATTACTACATCCAGGGCATTAAATTATTTTCTCTACTTTTGTACCATCTACAAATCTGACAATAATGGGTATCTATGCAAGTTATTAATAAAAATGTTAAACAGACTGAGCCAAGCATATATCCCTGGTGTGTTTTCCTGGAAAACTCCTTCCAAGCTGACACTGAACCATTAACACCTATTCAAAGTCTAGTCTGGTTGACCTAGCGACCACAAAAGTCTAGCTATGCTCAATACCAACTGAGAAGAGGGGAAAGAGAGACAGAAAGAAATAGATAAAGAAAAGCGAAGAGAACTTGTTATAGCTGACATAGTAGAACAAAGCTACAGGAAAAAGGAAGAGGATTCTTAGCAATCAAAAGGTACCTAGGGCAAAAGGAGTAGTCAAAATCTAATAGCAATATCTCAAAGACAAAGAAATCATTATAATTCTGTCTCTTTAAGATAGCTAAATGCCCAATAGATAAGGAAGGATGGTAGCTAGTGGCCAGTGCATACACCACATAATTGACCATATTTGCTAATAGAGAAAAGGCTCATTTTATTTTACAATCTCACCTAAAGAGAACTATATTTTAATGGTTAGGGATAGCATATGCTTAAAAGAATGTTCTTATTAGGATGGGAAAAACCCTCAAACTTTAAAATAATTCCATTTTAGTACAACATAAAACTTTGGGCAGATAAAAACCATTCTGGGGACAAGTTAATTGATCCACAAAATAAAAGATGGATCCCAGGACCATATTATTGTTCTTAAAAAGAAATACTTATTTAGTAACTATTATATACAGGGTACCACTCACTGTGAAGATAATCCCGATTTTCTAATTGAAAAGACAACTTCATGTAGCTATTACATGGAGAACCTAAAATCGCATAGCAAGAAAAAGTGAAGGAAATGGACTTAAAGTTCACTTAAACACCAATGGATGACAGGAAAACACATTTACTGGCAAAAGAAGAGCCATGTCTTTTAAATGGACTGAACAATGAAGAGGGAGAGGGAAGAATGAAAAGATATATCTAATCTTCAATCACCTTAGGACCCTGATGACAGTTTCTGTAGGGATCTGAAAGTCATCTGATTCATCTCATCTGTGAAGTCCATACCCATAACAAGACTTTGTCAACCTCTATTTTGGCATCACCCTTGTCAGCTCCCAAGGCTGGAACTGGCCAAGTGAGAATAATATTGTAATACCTGGAGGGAGGGTCTCCACATTTTGTGCTTTGTCGTCCCCATTATTGTGCAGGTCTTTCTTTTTAATTGGGTCAATTTCATTCCAGTCCTCCTGGAGGAAAAGAAAAAAAAGATACTAAATAATTTGTTCAGTTTATTTGTCAGTTTTTTACTCTTTAAACATATACCCCACATGCCTCTATCCCCAGCAGGCCTTGTTAATGTGTTGAAGTTTGAGGGGAAGAAAGGAGTGGAAGCTTGAAATAATTTTTCTTTTTATTGGTTCATATTGTCCTTTAACATCAGGTTCTATACAGAAATTATTTCAGGAATTCAAAGATAACATTTACCCATATAAATATATGTTAACATTTCCATATGCCCATGTTGGCAAACCTATGGCACTTTTGCTAGAGGGTGTTTCTCCCTTCCCCCTTTCCAGACACACCTGAGGACATTTTTTTCATCACCTACCCCTCTGCCCAGCAGCCCAGTGGGAGTGCTTCCTCCATGCCTATCTGGCTCAGTAACTAAAACAAATTGGGGCTTATTCACACTTCCTTCTTATATGACCCAATGAGAAGTATCCCATGACTAGCAATTTTCTCATAACTACTATACGTAAGCATTGTCATCTATCTATTTTTAAAAAAGCAGTGGTTCCCATACATCTTGATTGGTAGTAACAAACCAACCTTCATAGAGTGGAAACCAACCAACCAACCAACCAACCAACTGTATGAACTCATTTAGCCAGATCTGAATATTTAAAATATTACAGACTATGAGGTTGGGAAAACTTTCTCAATGGAAACATTTTGACTCTTTAAATTACATAGTACACAATGGGCTTTTCAACTAGTGAAATCATTTGACAATCAAGCCAAAAGCCTCATTTTTAAAAAGATGCAAATTCTTCTGCCAAGCCAAAGCCATATTTCCATTCAAAAGTTATACGGGTATTTACTAAGAGCCTTGTACCTAAGCCTCTCGCCTCTGAGCCCAGCTTTCCTTGAGTTTTTAATCCTGCAATGAAGCTATCAAGCTGAAGTTACCAAATCAGTGTTGTCATGGAAATAACAGTCTACTGTGTCACTTGCAGAATCATGAATTTGCTGAAAAATTGAGCTGAAAAAACCCCCAAGGTTCAGGAGGGAGCCAGCTTTTATAAATCTCAACGAATTACCTGGATATTTTTGTTTTAAAGTCAGTCCTGCGCTAGAATCCTATCAAATGTGAGGTGGCAAGTGGCAACCCCTGTTCTTCCGCGAATCCTATGATTATGGAAACACGATTTTAACCATGTCATTCCCTTTCTCAAGATGCTTCAGGGACTCCTATGGCTTTTAAAATAAAATACAATTTCAACTCTTTGGTAAAGTCCTTCACAGTCTGACTCCAACTTTGCCTTTCAGTCTGATTTTTGTCCAGAAGTTAGAGGACCTAGGTTTAAATCTTACTTCTACTATCTCTTACATGTGTGACAATGGGCTAATCTCTTAACTTCCCTAAGCCTCAGTTTTCTCATTTGGGAAACAACTTGGGTTGGACAAAATGGCTGTTGGATCCCATCCAACTTTAGATCTATGGTCTACTGCAATATTACACTCCATCACCTACCTTACATTCCAGGTTTACCTGCTGTTCCCCATATGCCTGTGTCTTTTCTCAGTGTCTTTGCAAGTACATGGGATGGTATCCTCAGTGCTGAGGACAGTACCTGGCACATAGTAGGCCCTTCATGATATTGAGTTGAGTAGATCTCAATGATTAAAAGGATTCCCATAAAGAGGAGCCAGCCATTTATCTGACCAGTTGAAGAAAAATAGCCTGAAGCCCATTTTGCCACAGGAGTATCACAAGCCACTGGCCACATTTTTCAGATTTAAGAATAGCATTAACACTTTCAATGAGGTTTCACCAGATCTTATTTTCAGATTATCTGCTGCTTGGCCCAGAAGGCAGAACTTCCTTCTTCCTCAGAAACAAGATCTGCCATAGTCCAAAGTTAAACACGACCCACCCACACCCATCACAAAGTAAGGTTTGAGAATAGGAGGCAGAAGGAAATTACAACACCCCTAAGCCAAACTGAGAAATTTGTTCTTAGTACCCCTAAGCCTTTTTTTAAGCTTCTTTGGCAACTTCCTCCAAATATACATGATAGAAAGCCCTCCAAACACGTTATGAAAAATAACCCCAAACTCTAATTTAAAGCATTGACTTGCTCACTCAGACCATTAAGGGGGTTCTTTGGGGGTGCCCTGAAATGGCATCACTTGCTGACAGGCTTCTCTACACATGTGTAAGGATACTCTTCCTTTTGTGCATAAAATGGCCCATTAAATGACTATAGTGATCTTCAGAACCAAAACACTAATTAATGACAATAGCAGCTGGATGTACTGAATAGTACCCTAGACATTGGGTCAGTTAGGAAGATCTGAGTTTAAATCTGACCACAGATAATTATAAACTTAGTGACCTAGGGCAACTCTTTCAATCTCTGCCTGCTTCAATTTTCCCATCAGCAAAATGAGAGAAAATGGTATCACCATCCTCTTTGGGTGACTGGGAAGATAAAATGAGATACATGTAAAGTGCTTTGCAAACCTTAAAGGGCAGTGATCTTTCACCTATAGCCTGAGTTACATTCCAGAGACCCTGGCAATAGATGAAAATCTATAGAGCAGTGGTTTTATATTTATTTTATTTTATATAAATATATATGTATACATATGTGTATGTGTGTATATATATATATATTGCTTTATAAACCCTTCCCACTCTCATATAAACCTTTTCCATACTCTTATTAAACTTATCCACACGCTTATAAACACTGAGCCAATCAGCGCCCAGGATACAGAACACAGCGCTGTGGTTGGTCGCCTTTCAGCCAACAGTGTGCCATGTACAAGCTCACATTGGCAACCTTGCTCAAGAGGTAGTGGTATACTGTATTTTCATTGTGTAGAGTACAGCATTCATCCACAAAATCCCATGATACAGAATTAGATATATATATTTTTTAAACTCACAATACAGTAAAGCCACGATAAGTGCACTGTGATATAGCAAGGGACAACTATATTCTATAAAAGCTAATTGTAGTTGTGCTAATATTCAATATTATTGTTAATTTATTTAATATTATAATAAAATACTATATTATTATAGCAAAGAACTCTAAGGTAAGTTGTGGGGGTCACATACCAAAAAAGAAAGTAGAATTCAGAGAAATCATTGTCAGAGTTAAGGTAATTCAAGTCAAAACTCCACTGCAGGGGCAGTGAGGTGGCTAAGGGGATAGAGAGCCAGGTCTGGAATTGGGAGGACCTCATTTTAAATCTGGACTCAGTCCCTGTCTAGTTATGTGACCCTGGGCAAGTCATTTAACCCCAACTGCTTAGCCTTTACTGCTCTTCTTCCTTGGAACAGATTCTAAGACAGAAGGTAAGGATTTCAAAAAAACAAACAAAAATCTTCATAGTAACACAAAAAGCTGAGCTGATTATTTGGGATTAGAGTTAAGAACTAAACTTGAAATTGACTAGCAGCTGAGCAACCAGAATTACAGTAAACTGATAAGTTTCTGATTTCTCCCCCAAGAAATAAATGGACACATCCAATTAATTTCAATAAAATGAATGATAAACATAAATGTGCCCAGCTGATTGGTAGATTAAACAGCAAACCTATGCCTGTGTGAGAACAACCTACTCTACCTAATTCTTACTGACTGTCCAAAGCCAATTTAAGACCATTCTTCTTCATGAACATTCCCTGGAGAGCACTAAAAATGGCAATTAATGTATCTGTGAACCATTGTTGACTTAGGTAAGTCACTTAACCTCCCAATAAGCTTCAGTTTCCTTGATTATTAAAAAAAGGGGGGGAGGTAGGACTAAACAATTTCTCAAGTCCCTTCCAGCTTCAAAAATTCTATTCTGTAATTCATTACTATACAAGACAACATTATTAACACTATTCTACCATTCATAAAGGTTGCCCACACTGTTACTCTTTTGATGCTGGGTAAATTCAAATGGTATCATAAATTTAAAGCTAGACAAGTCCTCAAAGATCATCTAGTCCAATATCTCTTTAATTTACAGATGAGGAAACTGAGGCCCCTGGTGGTAAAATGTCTTGCCAGTAATAAGTACCCAAACTTTGATTTGCCACTAACATTTTGTTCTACTACAGCCCTATACTGCTTGCTTCCTCTAGGTTAAGACTTCTCTTTCAAATGATTTTAAACTATCTTATATAAATGCCTCAATCCAAGGGAAGTCACTTTCTTTACTGAGTTCTAGGTAGCAAAAGGGATAGAGTCTGGTTCACCAAAAAAGGAACAGTTGACACAACTCTTTCTGGTGGTTTTATTTGTAAAACATTTCTATATCATTAGAAGTGTTTAACACTTACTCCATGAACAATTCTTTCCTTTGTTTCTAAATATTCATTTAAAAAAAAAACCTTATGTTTTGCATGATAATATATGTATAACCCAGATCAAATTGCTCCCCATCTCTGGGAGCAGGGAGGGAAGGAGACAGTTTGGATCTTATAATTTCAGGAAACGTATGTGGGAAATTGTTATTATATGTAATTGGGAAAATAATTTTTTTAAATTTGTTAATGGGAGGAGGGAGCAAAGATGAAGTCATGGGTTTTTTTGTATTCCTATAGTCCAAAGAAAGCATTAGCCAGACACAGTGTAACGTGCTCCACTAAATACTTGTTGGAAAGAAATAAATGTTTATCTCACTTCTGTGATACCTGGTTTGTCTGAACTGTTTTGTAGTCTCAGTCTGACTTGCACAGGACCTCTTCATCCTCTTTCCCATATATTTACATACTGTACAGCATATGTTGACAAGGAAATGGGTGGTTAAAGGATGATATCAATGCACAGGAAATGGGTGGTGTCAGTTCATAAATGGAGATGTCAATACCCAGAGAAAAAGCTTTCCCTATTATCCAGATGCAGGTATCTTTAGGTCACAGTCCCTCCCAATAGATCTGATTATATTCGCCTTGTTAGAAGAAAATTGACAGTGACAGTCTGGTCTTCTTTCTTTTTGGTGACAAGTATATACCATTCAGTTTAAAGAATAATGATTTGGTATGATGCTGGGTCAAAATTGACAGAGGATATTAAGCCCTTAAACCAATGAGGATGCTTTTACTCCCTATGATACAGATTCATGTCAGGTTTGAGGTTGGAGAGGTGTGGATTCTGAATATGTAATGACAGTAACAGGAGTGGTGATGCTTTTAAAAAACGTGATTGACCAAGTCAAAAAGATTCTCTGGTAGGGAAATCTAATTCTCTTCCACTTGGCTACAAGAAAGGCTTTGACCCTTTGACATGGCACCTTCCTCAATCTTCTCTCCTAAAAAAGACCTTTCTCTTCTTCAATTGTTCAGGCTACTTAGTTTTCTATGTGCTTAATCATTTCCCAGAATATTTATTTAGGTACATATATATCATGAAAGCAGAAGGTGGTTATTTTTTTCTTTCACCTATGTATATCCTGTACCTAGCACAATGTCTTATTTACAGGTACAGTATAGGACCTTGGAAATGTTTGCTAGAATGAATATGTTTTCTCACGTGTAAAATAAGAAGTTTGGTCCAGTGATGCAGTAGATAGTGAGCTGGTCTGGAGTTGGGAGGATGTATGTTCAAGTCTGCCCTCTGAAACTTACAAACTATATGACCCTGGGCAAGTCACAACTTCTGTCTGTTTCAGTTTCCTCAATTGTAAAATGGAGATGATAATAGCACCTACCTCACAGGGTTGTGAGAATCAAAAGTGAGATCTGTAAGTGCTTAGCAAATGTTCACTCCCTTTCCCCAGCCCTTCCCTTTGCTGTGAAATTGGTATAAGATAATTGCATTCTACACACAGGGTTCTTAATTACCAACAAGGAACAATCAGAATTTAAAGATGAGTCAACTTTTTTTAAAAAGCATTACAAAGCTAAGTCAAAAAACCTGGGTTTAAGTCCTGGGCCTCAGTTTCCTCATCTGTAAAATGAGAGGAGTTGAAATGGGTGATCTCTAAGGTCTTTTGCTGCTTTAAATTCTGGGATTCCATGGATACGCTCAGCTGGAAGGAGCCCAGTGAATGAACTGTTGGTGAGACAAGGGCTTTCCTCGAGACAAGGGCTTTCCTCTAAGTTCCCTCAGGGAGATGCCAATCAAAAAATATAATCTGCTAGATTGCATTGTAACATGTTGACAGTAATAGCATTATAACAGAAATGTGGAGGCTTTCATGGAATTTGGAAAAAGAAACACCCCAACAGCAGGCATTTATCCTGACCTCTCTACCACTCTGTCTACTATGCAGAAGAAAGTGTCTTGACCAACTGACACAAGCACTCCAGTTTACAGAAAAAGAATATTGCTAAAGGCAGGAAGGCGCCTGTAGACAATAGAGACCCAGGACAATATTTATTCCCTTAAGATCACCAAACCTCTTTCATTCGCACTTAAGAGTCTTCTACTACTAATTTGGTTTTCTAAGTAGCCTTTCCTACTGGGAAGAAAACGTATGGCCCAGCTGACAAGTATCTCAGTTACATTTCTTATTGGAAATTAGGAAATTGATGTTCTGGTTTATTAATCAATTGTGTCAGTTGGGGGTTCAAATGAATATGTTCCCTACATCTGAGTAGGCTAATAAAATTGAGTTCTTGAGATTTTAGAGGGGAGGGTCAGCCCACATCTATGGGGTCTAACAAAAGTCTTATGTTAATTTTATTTCTATCTAAAATGCCACTGGCATTCCAGCAAATTGACATATGTTTTCAGAATAGGCAATTCCAACAGATTTGCTTTATAGGCTACTTATGAAAAATAATGTCATGTAAATGTCCACCAGCTGTAATACAAAGCTGAGCTCTAAAAAGAATAAGAAAAAGGCTTAGAGTTTGAATGGATCCTTAAAGATCTAGTTTAAATTGCTGATTTTTCAGATGAAGGAACTGAGGTCCAGAGATGGCAAATATCATGCCAAAGACCATATAGTTGGCAAGAAGCAGAGTCACTTTTCCTCTCTTTTCCACAGTCTCTTAGTTGTAGTCCCACTTTAAAAAAAAATTATTATAGAGGTTTTTACAATATATAAAATATTTATCTATCATTCTGTAAAGTTGACTGACGCATGTCTCTGATGTATGGGTCTTTCTCCCTGGAGGCACACTTCTCAAGAATGGGAACCCAAACTAGCTTAGCTGACATAATTCAGACTGGATCTGACTGCACAGCTGTCATTGTCTCTTGTCCAGTACTTATAAATGCTGCATTAAGGGTATGAGAGAAATGGAGCCATGAACTCTGATAGAACAGGCACTTCCCCCAACTCCCCACCAGAATGACAATGCTGGGAAAAGAAGCAAAAGAAAATCCCTGAACAGTCCCTCCTGGCCTCTCTCCTTCCCCTAATCCTTCCTCACTCTCTTAAGTCTTCCCCACTCCAGGAAAAAGGATGACTCATTAATATAGGGGCAAGAATAGAATTATTCATTGAATTAGGGGCAGGATTAGAAGGATATGAGTATAATTATTCATTCCTGATTCTTTGTACCAAATTGCAATGCAAAGGCTGGCACTTCTCTCCAGGATCTCCTTTGCCATATAGTAGCAATCTGGGGCAGCTAGGTGGTATAGTAGAAAGAGTGCAAAGCCTGGAGTCAGGAAGACCTGAGTTCAAATCTGACCTCAGACACTTCGGAGCTGTGTGACAAGTCTCCCAATCACTTAACCCTGTTTATTTGAATTTCTTCATCTGTGAAATGAATTGGAGAAGGAAATGGCAAACCACTCCATTATCTTTGCCAAGATAAGCCTAAATGGGGTTTCATAACAAGTCAGTAAAGACAGAAATGAGTGAACAACAATGGATCTGTAATCTTGATCAACTTAAAACTCTCCCAGCCCTGTGGCATCCAAATCTTCTAATACATTGCTTCAAAATAAGGAACAATTAAAAGTTATTTTTTTAAAACCTTTTTATAGACGCAGTCTATTAGGCTGTAAGTTTGGTGAGAACCATATCTTATAGTTAAATTTCTCATAGGACTTGGCATCATGTTCTGCAAACAGTAGATGCTGGACTTTTATTGCCCTTATAACATTTATGCAATAGGAGGAAGTAATGGGGAAAAGCAAGAATAACGTGGAAAATGTTTCTAAATTGCCTAAAAATAATCTCAAACATTGTGGCATAAGGAAACACTGGGAAACAGAATTTTAGAACTGGAAAGGAACCTTAAAACTCATAAAGTCAAAGGGGTCCCCAGTCTTTTCTGGATGAGGAGCTTTTGTTATTTCCAAAGTCTTATGATGATCAGCAAAGGAAAGATGGTGTTGATTTAGGGAGGAAGGATAGTAGTCAAAGGACTTGAGACTTTTTTTGCTTCATCAGTCAGTCAAAATGAACTTTCTTAGATTTCCAATTTATTCTAACCCTTAATTTTACATAAGACTCTGAGGTCAAGACAACAGTGCCAGGAAAATAATAGGCACTTAATAGGTAACTCTTTCTTTCCCCTTCCCTCCCTTCCCCTATTTACCTATTCATCATTCACTTCCCATTTCAAAGTAGCTAGGTATCATAGTAAATAGAGTACTGAGGAAGACTTGAATTCAAATCTGACTTTGGACACTTTAATAGCTGTGTGGCCTTGATCAAGTCATTTAGCATCTGTCTGCCTGGGTTCCCTCAAATTTAAAATGGGAATATTAATAGTACCTACCTCCCAGGTTGTTGTGAGGATCACCTGAGATAATATTTGTGAAGCCCTTAGCACAGTGCCTAACACAATGTCAGTACCATAGAAATACTTATTCTCTGCTTTCCCCTTGACCAGAGGAAGACAGTTTAGCCATATATAAGTAAAGCAGTGAGAGGTAGGATGGATTGTTAAACAAAACAAGACACAACAGCCACCACCACCATCACAACAATAACATCCTTTTGGTTGACCAAAAGTCTACATCTGGAAATAGTGTCAGTCTCTGCCCATCTTACAGAATTATCAACAGGACTATTAAGTGTGCCTACTATCATCTGTCTAAAGTTTTGCATACATACTAATGAATCTAAATATTTCTTAATCTTTATGCTTTTCTCTTACACCTATATGTGCCACCAATATCACTGTCTATAGAATTATCATCATTAATATTCCCTAAAGATGCCAAAATAATGCTGGCAAAATAAAAGGATATAAATAGGTGTTTCTGTATTTAATCTTCCCCCCCAATCCAAAATACTTCTTGTCACTGTTACATTATCTCAGCTGACTAGACCATATGCTCAGAAGCAGATTATAAAACTAAAAATATCATTTGAATGACTGGGTTTGATTTAATTTTTTTTTTGTGCATCAATTATCTATCTTCATAGTCATTTAAAACTGTTCAATAACCATTAACCTTCATTCCCCAATCTTAAATCAATGTATGGGTTTGGAAAATGGTCTTTTGTAGGAGTGATAATTTATATTCCCAGAGACAATTTAAGAGTTTAAAGAACTTTACCGATACTCAATGGTAACTTTGCTAATTCAACAAAGATTTATTTAAAGTGCCTACTGTGTTTAAGGTAGTAAAAAAGATGATATTAAGTGAAGGAAGGGGAAAGGGAAGGGGAAGGGAGGGGAAAGGAGAAAAGAGGGGAGGAGCAGAGAGGATGATCCATTAGTGAACTGACAAATTCTACTGGCCTCCCTAGAGCAGCTAGGTGACAGAGTTCAAATCTGACCTCTGACACTTAATTACCTATGTAAACCTGGGTAAATTATTGAGCACCATTGGCCTCAGTTTCCTCAGCATGTAATATGGACTAGAGAAGGAAATGTCAAACAATTCTAGGATCTCTGCCAAGAAAATCCCTAAAGGGGTCATGAAGAATTAGACATAATTGAAAAAGGGAGACTGAACAACAAATAGGCTTCCCTATTTGGAGACTTTTGTCATGGGTCCTGGAGGGAATAGATGGACTAAAGATTAAAAATCCATACTTTGTAAACAAAGTCATTTCCAGATTAAAGTTTAAAAATTCATATTTCCCCTTATTAATAACAGCTTATTATTAAAACCTCTTTTGTCTCATGGAACTAAGTGAGAAAAAGGAATTTTACCACATGTTGGAGCAAGGCCAAGAATTCTGGGGTGGTGGTCGGTGAAACAAAAATAAGGACAACTTAGAAGTCTGGATAAAGAGCTGTTGGAAACACTGCTGATTCCATCTGGAAAGGGAGATAGTGTGCTGGGACTTGCTGTAAATGGTGGCCCCTTCCATCTAGGCCACTTCACAGGTGCAAGGCTCCATCATACAGACATGAGATGAACTTTAATTATATGGGAGTGATGAAACATTTCATTGGACACAGTGCGAGGAATTGGGGAAATGGAGAGTGAATCCAGAGTTTCCATGGTATCTCCAAACAAGGTTTATATAATAATCAAGGTCACTCTGCCTTTTCTATTGTCTCAGAAGCATTGCTTATGTTCAAACACATCTAAAATGAATAGGATACCAAGCCACTCACTAACAAGTCCAGATGAATTTAATTCACCATATTGGGTGTCAACAACTTTTCTTCCCTTCACACATGCATATATGCAGTCTTGCTCATAAATTATGCTTTTACAGTTTTACTTTGGACATTTTGTTCTGTTTTACCCAACATATATTATACATATAGAGGGAAGGGGTGGGGTTCTCTGGGCCTCAGTTTTCTCATCTGTAAAATGTCTGGGGTTGAAAGAGATTAGATTAAACTCAAAGAGAAATGGACTTGACTAAATGGTACATGAGGATCCCAGTAGACAACATACAGATCTAGAAAATCACATATTAATGCAATCTGTTTTACTTATAGTTCTATTTATTTTGCTAAATACTTCTCAATTACATTTTAATTTAGTTTGGGCTGTGTGTTTGACACCTCTGGATCAGATATCCTCTCATATTCCTGCCAGCACTAAATCTATGATTCTATAAATACAAGCATAAGTAGTTTAAACTTTATTCCATAAGTAATAGGGAGCCATTGAAAGTTTTTAAGTGATTAGACACAGTTATTACTACAATATACCAGTAAAATAGTGAGAACTGTCTTTCCAACGGCTCAGGACTGTTCTAAGGATGAAAAACTAGAAGAAGCATGTGATGGGGCAGCTAGGAAGCTCAGTGGATGGAATGACAGGCTTGGAGTTGGAGGACCTGGGTTTAAACATTTCCTACTTAGAAATGTTTGAACTCTGGGCAATTCATTTAACCCCACTTGCCTTACCCTTCCAGCAATCTTGTCTTAGAATTGATACTAAGACAGAAAGTAAGGGTTTCAATTTTTTTTAATAAGAATCATGTAAAGGACTTTGAAAATTATAAAATATGACATATAAATATAAGAGAAGAGTAGGGAAATGCATAAAGAGCTGGCCTCAGAAGATATGGGTTCAAGTTGAATCTCACACATACTGGCTTTATGACCTAGGCCAGTCACTTAATTTCTCAGTGATTCAGGCAACTCTAATTAAGTTGCAGAAGAGATTGAACTGAATTGGTAAATAAAATCACTCAATAAGCGCTCCCTCCATCTATGAATCCATAGGTCCCATGAAAACGCGCACACACACACACACACACACACACACACACACACATGCACACGCAAGATTAAATTAGCACAATTAAGTCTGTTCACACATAATCTTGGATCCTAGACTTGGGTGCAAACTTTACTTCTCTTCCTTTATAAAATATAAATGAATAAACGCACATTTTTTTCCCTTTTTCATATGATTAGTTCATTCACTTCAGTGTGCTTAGATTTTTATTTACATAAATGGAAAATAATTACAAAACACAAGCCACCAGTGGTATGATCTGCCAACTACATATTTCTGGGATATCAATTCTTAAAAGCAATTAAAAATCTCTCTCCTTGTTTAAGCAACTGAGGTCCAAATCTCTTTGATAAAAACCAATTTTGAGGCGAGTTATCCAATGAGAATGCTCAGCACAGCTATGGGAAAAGTGAGGGAGAGAAAAGCCCAGCTGTAATCTATTTCACCCTTACAATTCTCTTTTCAAGTGTAAAATCAATCCGAAACTATCCCGCTGCCTAAAAGCAGATGCCTGAAATTAAAGGCGCACTTGAACTAGAAGCACAAAAGTAGCAAGCAATCAGAATACAGCCTGTCCTTAGTCCCTTCTCTTCAATAATAGTGTATGAGGCAAGACCACTTTTCTTCTGCCCATCAAATATCACTGGATACAGCACAACTTTTCTTACATGCAGAGGAAAGAGAGGTTGTCATTAGAGTCCACAAGTTAAGTAAGTACTTGTTGCTTTTTAAGGAGGGGCATGAAATGAAATATCCTTTGCCACATCCTCAGGCTTGCTTAATTTCTTCTTATAAACACAGTTAGTAACTGTTATGGGGATCATCTTGTAGAGGAATGACCACCAAACACTCTTATGGTATCATTAATGATTTCGAGAGCTGGAAGAGACCTTAGATGGCATATATGGCCACGTCTTGTCATATATATCTAACCCCTTCAACTTACAGATGAACTTGAAGCCCAGAGAGGGTAGATGAATTGTCTAAGGTGGCCCAGGGAATAAATGACAAAAACAAAATTTGAATTCTGATTTTCTGACTCTAGATGCAGGTTGCTCACATTTAGGTCAGACTACAGTCCTAGGCGAGTCACTAATCTCTTCAGCATCCATCCTGACTGCCAGAAAGAAGGTTTTCTTTGCTTTATGCAAATCACCTCAACAAGCATTTACTGAGCCCCAAATATATATAAGGCACCTTGGAGAGACAAAAAAACAAATGGAGCCTTTGAGGAGCTGCGTTATACGGGGGCCAATGTGTTCCAACTGCATTGGCTAAAGGAAAAATCTGCTTTCTCACTCGCTTTTGTTTCATAAAGTCAGAGCTACATTCTCTCAGAAGGCAAGCATCCAGGAAAAATCAAAAGAAAAGTGAGTGAAGACAGGGTTAAGAGAAGAGTTACTGCAAAGGGAGAGCTGGTATCAGAAGTAAACCTGGGGGCACTTAGAGGGCTCAGTGGATAAAGAGTCAGATCTGGAGATGGGAGGTCCTGGGTTCATATTTGAATTTAGACACTTCCTAGGTACTTGACACTGAGCAAGTCACTTAACCCCCATTGCTTAGTTAGCTTTTCTGACTCTTGTACCATAAAACCAATACATAGTACTGATGATAAAATGGAAGGTAAGGGATTAAAAAACAAAAGTACATCCACCCTGCTAGCTCAACCTGCTATAAAATCTTTTGTAGGTCTACATGGCCCACTTACTAATGAGTGGTATGATCTCTGGTCAATCACAAGGCTCAAAGCCTTAGTTTCCTTATCTCTAAACTGGGTACACTACTACCTGCCCTGCTTACTTATTATTATGTTGTTATGATGATTAAATGAACTGAGTTTCTGTATTTGTGTTAGGTGTTTGTTTTGGGAGGAGTTGGTTTTTGTAACTTGTAGAAAGTGGCCAGGGGCTAAATGACAGAGATTAAGTGACTTTTCCAAGATTAAGTGACTTTTCAGAGATGGGGTGCCTGAGTCACATCCTCTATACCCTGGTGCCAAAAGAGGCAAGGGAAGGCCTTATAAAAGCTCAGCACTAATTTTCCTTCCTCTGATACTGGAACACCATATGATGTCCCCTATCCTGCCACTAAGTATCTCCCTCTAATCCATGTATAGATTTTAGGAGGTTGGTGAACTTGGATGGGATCCGAAGGGCATCTTTATTTTCACAAACCTGTCACTGAAATTAAACATTTTCTTCAGTTATGATTTTCTAAAAAATTATTTGTTTCCCAGAGATCTCCCTCCCTCCCTGCACTAGAGAAGGCATTATTTGACCAAAAAAATATATGCATATAGAAAATTATATCCTACTTGTTTCTATTTATCATTTCTTTTTAAGGAAGTTATTCTTTAGTTATGATTTTTTAAAAGTAGCACATTTTGAGAAAGGGTCTCTGGGCTTCACCTGACTGTCAATGGAGTCTTGATACTTGAAAGGTTAAGAATTGCTGCTCTAAATGATCCCCAATATTGGGGAAGAATTTTTGTTCTAGATTGAAGGGCCTGAAATGAAAGTATCTAGAGGATCTGGATAGGCTTGTGACAGCACATTCAAGAAGAGGTTTAAGATTGCTCTAGGATCCCTGCTTTAGATTCAGGAAACATATTTATGCCTCATATTTCTCTCTCTCTCTCTCTCTCTCTCTCTCTCTCTCTCTCTCTCTCTCTCTCTCTCTCTCTCTCTCTCTCTCTCTCTCCACCCCCACCTCTATTTCCCCTCCCTCCTTTTTGTCTTTGATTAATCAGGATTTGGTGTCTAACAAGAGGAGAAAGGTGGAAGAAAGAAGTGAGGCAGAAGAGAACAGGTGAAGAGGGGACAAGAAAGAGAAGAGAAGGGGGACAGACAAGATGAGATAAAAAGGAGGATGAGGAGAGGGAGAGACAGACAAAGTTCACCTAGGTAAAGTCATCAACTGGCATCTTGGGGATTACCATTCCTCTCCATAAATTTGCAAATGTGTTTAGTGTGCTGGTGAATCACAAACCCCTTCTGAAATTTATTTTTTAACTTCAAAAGTACAATTTTGGAACATCTGTATACAAGCCAATCAGAAGGAAGCCATATTTCTAGTTAAAGGAAGATGCAGGGGAGGACAGGTCTAAAGAAAAATCTTGGAAGCCATGTAGGAAAATAAACAATCTGGGCAAAGGGATTCAACTATATTGCACCTGACTGGCAGGGGCAGATTGCTAGGATGGTGGGCCAGAATCAATAACTTCTCCCACTCCAAAACACAGCAGGAGGCTGAGGCCAAAAAACTGCAAATGACAGAAACGCTGTTGAGCCAAAACTCAAAAAAAAGAAAAGTATGACCAAAGGTCCATGAACTTGGCAGCTACACCCAAGTCTCTAGTTCCCCAAAGATATTTCACCTTGAGTGATCACTTAAAAAGCAAACAGCAATTAGGGAAAAAGGAAAAGGAAAACAGAAGAGGAACCTGAGAATAGAAGATTACGATCCCACCTGAATTGCTGTATTTTATCACAACACAATCCAGGCAGTGTTCATCATGGAATAGGTTAGTAGGCATGTATCTTTTTTGTGTTGTGGAACCACTATGGCAGTCTAATGAAGTGAATGGAGCACTTCTCAGAAAAATATTTTTAAATCCATAAAATAAAATACCTAGAGTGACAAAGGAGATCCATAATGTTAAATACAATTATCTTTAAAAAAATAGGAGCTCATAGACCCTAGGAAAAGAACTCCTGGAATAGACTTGATGACTTACTGGGGTTTGTGAAAAGGGAATTACACTTCTTTTGTTTTCTTTAAATGTAATCAGTCAGAAACTTGAAGATCCTTTAGCACTGATTACAAGTACAGACATACCCTCAGAAAAAGGAAGTTGAAACCAATAAGACAGGAAATTGATCCCACAAGGACTGTCCTCCTGAGCAGTGCCAGACAAATTAAGGAACTATGATTGGTTCCTGAGATACAATGTGGGAGAACTGTTGTGTGTGGGGGAAAAAAATGTTTATAAGGTAAGACCCAGCACAAAGTGGGACTTCCTGATTCGCACTTGGGCTCTCAGGGATTCGGACTCTATCTCTTGCTGAAAGGTCACTGGGACTCCCATTCAGATTCTGGAGGGACTCAGATTTGGACTTGGGCGCTGACTGAAGACTCTTGTTGAGGAGACTTTTACTCTGGATATTCTTGCTGAAAGGACTCTCCTGCTCTTCTGGCTAGAGACTGGACCCCTGTCAAGGGAAGGGGGATGGACGGCAGGAGAGTGAGGTGGAAATCATCAGATTGGCATTTATGGTGCTAATCTAGGCAACCCTCTACCTCCTTCCTACATTTCCCTCTCTTTACTATCTCTACTTTGCTATAATAAAGCTACTAACAATCTCATAATTTTAATTGTAATTATTATAATTTGGTGACCACCCTTTTTTAACTCATACAGGTTATATATAGTTACCTCAAATTCTCCCCTTGAAGACAGACAGTAAAGGGAGATAGGGAAATGAAGCCTAAAAATTATAGACGCCTTGATTGATACGGGGAAAGGTTAGCTAAAAAATCACCCAACTACTATAAACTACCCTCTGTATAATTCTAGGATGTCATAGACAGATCATGAACCCTAAATAATTTGAAGAACAATGAGTGGGAAGGGTAGGTATGAATGTTCCATTCTACCACCTGATGGAAGGCTGTTCTCTGGCCACTCTAGGCCAAACTCCAATCATGCAACATTCTCTTCCCTCAATCTCTGCAGAGGCATAGAGGATAAAGCCAACTCACCTTCCTCTAAAGTGAAGTTAAATTTAAAATAGCTCTCTTCAAAACTACTGAGCTTACACACTATATTGGTCCAAAGAGTGAAGGACACTGTTGAAATCTTTCTATTCCTTAAAGCATCATGTGTTTAATTCTGGTGCCTCGAATCTTTCCTAAAGAGAAATCCTTTTGAACTCCAATGGAGTTCTCATCACACTAAAATAAAAGCAATAGGAGATGTTGCTTTTTTTTCTATTGCCTGATACTGTTTGATCCCAATTAGAACAAATAATGACTTCCCTGAAGTGGATGCAAGTATTGCATGAATGCTATTCAAAGTTATAATTATATAAAATATGGTAATTGGTTCCAAACCAATGTAAATATACAGTATGTGGTTCAAATAATGCAACCACTTCAGGAGATTTATTATTTGTACTAATTGAGGTTTCCAGCTCTGTTTTTATGGGATTGTTCAGGTGGATTAAACCTGGTGTGAAGAAAGGAATAAGTCATAATGGGCCACAGCTTTATTGTATGTGATAGGGTTGGACTGAATGAACTCCAGTATTTTGAAATTGAGGCTCTCAGCCTCAGTTTCCTTATTTATCAGCCATCCTCCTCCTAGCAATTTTGCCTTCCTTTAGTTCTCCATCTGAGTTGGAAGGCTTACATGCCTGACTGGGTTCTCTGCATGTCCTGAAGCTGATTTCTTACTAAGGAAAATCTCAGTAAATAGCCAGTCCAATATCCCCCCATACAAAAGAAGGTAGTGGTACATAGAGATCAGAATCAAAGTATAAAAGGAGAATTGAACCCCTAGAAGTAGAATCTAATAGAAGAATACAGTAATACCATCCCACATTTGCAAAGTACTACTTTCTTGGTAAATCACAAGACACAGAAAAGGATTAAAAGCAAATATAGTTTCTAATACTTGAATTAAATGCTGGCTTTGGAGCCTGAAGTCCTAGTTCAAGTTCTACCTCTGTCAACTTGGAAAAGTCACTAAACCTTTCTGGGACTCAGTTTACTCATCTGTCAAATGATATTAGATGATCTCCAAGGTCAGTGCCTAGTCTTAACCTAGGATCACTCAGTCCAAACCTTTCATTTGACAGGTGAGAAAATAGGCTCAAAGAGGTCTTGTCCAAGATCAGGTCTTTAATATCCACGTCTCTCTAAGGCACCACATGAAGGAAAGCACCCAAGATATGAAGTCTAAAGAGCTAGGTTCAAATTTGGGCAAGTCAGGGAACTTCTTGAGGCCTCTGTTTCTTCAAATGATGAGCTTGGTCTATCTGATTCCTAATGAATCTTCAAAACTTTAGATCTATGATCCAATATGAAATCAGGAGGAAAAGAAAAGGAGTCAGTTCCCCAGAAACACAAAATGGCAAATTCACACCAAAGGGTTAGCCAATTAGCTAGGAATATAGTCAATCCTCTTTCCTGTGTATGCAAATTCAGAGAAATGTTTACAGATTGCTGCTCAGGGCATGTTCTTTTATTAGCATCCTGTTTCCACCACCACTATGTATGTCTCATCTGAGAGCAGTGTCAGCAATCACACTAGACAGATGAAACCTGCCCCCTTACCTCCTCTTTGCTATAAGCATAAGGGGATACATAATCTATACAAGCCCATGGATTATTATCCAAAGTGGTACTGACTTCTAAAGATCAATTCTTTTAATTGTCAGTTGTTCATATTTCTCTGTGTGTATGTGAATGAGCAAAGCCCCTCGTTCTTACAAAAAACCTTGTAGTAGATGGCATAAAAATTCTTACTTATGACTGGGATGGCAGAACCCAAGAGGGAAAACCAAACTACTGATTCACAGTTCTGAGTTCATAGCTATGGAAAGAAGATACATAGCATACATAAAACAGAAAGACAAGCAGGGAAATCTAATGCTTTTAAGAAGCAGAAGAGGGGATTTTAAGGTTTGAGTTCTATTGCTGCTTTTGGAATCCTCACAAAAATGACTGGGCCACTTTGTTTCTTAGTCTTCCCCACCAGTAAAACAAGGGATAGTGACCGTTGTCACCCTCTAAGCCTCACAATTCTTCCTTTGAGATGCCACTCAGATTTACTTCCTTGTCAAGCCATGTTACAGTCTAGATTACCAAATTTCTTCCTAGTCGGTCCTTCTGTCTTCAGATATGCCCTCTACCAATCCCACCCCCAAATCCATCCTGTATAATACAGCCAAAATCATCTGTCTGTGACACTCCTGCTTAAGAATATACAGTGGCTCAATACTATTTATTATATGAAGTCTAAAATCCACATTTTTCATATTAGTGGTCCAAAGAGTGAAGAAAACTGTTGACATCTTTCTGTTCCTCAAAGCATCATGTGCCTAACTCTGGTACTCTGAATCAAACCTCCACTCCATCTTCCCCACTTGACTCCGACTCCTCCTTCACACAGGGCCTCTACTCCAAACAATTCTCCTTGCTGTTCCCTTCAAACACCATAATTATTCTTCTAACATCTGGGCCTCTGCTATTTCCTTTTACATTTACTCAAATCCTACTCATCCTTCCAAACCTAGTTCAAATCCCATCATTGTCCATAAATCTCAAACGAATTTCATCATCTATGAAATCCTATTACACTTCAGAGTTAACAATTAAGACAAACTAATTATTATGTGTATTTCATACCCTTTTTAAAACATATAAGAATACATATTTCTTAAAGAAGATGGCTTGCTAAACCCTTTACTTCCCAGAGATTCAAGTTTCAACTTTCTTCTCTTCTCTATTTTCTATCTTTTGGAGAAACCATCCATTGTCATAATTCAACTATCATTTTTATGTGGATGATTCATAAATCTCTTTTCTCTTTGGCATTTATTTACTTCTCTCTGCCAAGCTCTGGTTCCATATTTCCAACTGCCTCCTGAACATTTTCACTGGGATGTCCCACAATCATCGCAAATGTAATATATCAAGCTAATTCCAACATCCCCACCCCTAACCAAATATAAAAATGTCTCTCCATTCTGACTTGACTTCCATCAATAGCATTTTCCTTTTTCCAGGCATCCAAGCGTGAAATCTGAGTCATCTTTAATCTTCCCTCATCTTCACTGCTCATATTTAATCAGTTCCCAAGTCCTGTTCATTCTTGCTTTGCCATGTCTCATATTCAGCTCTTCTTTTTATTTCTACTCTACATAATCAAAGGTACTTTATGTCATATGCCACACATATTAGTGAAATAACCTTACTAGTCTGGATGTTTTCAATATGCCAGCCATATAATCCATGCTTTCATCTCATCAATCTTTTGCTCAAAAAATAATAACCATACTAAATAAAGTCCAAACTCCTTATCCTGGCATTCAAGGCTCTCCAAAGGATGGCCTCAATTTACCTTTTCAGTTTTATCTCCCAATGGTTTCCCACAGAAACCCTCTATTCCTAATGAGATTGTCTTTCTGATTGTCCCTCGAAAAAGAGCCATAAGTGTTCCTAAATCCTAGTCTTTCCTCCAGCCCTTCTCTCTGCTTAGAATGTCCTTCATCCACCTCTTCCTAACAAAGTCCTAGCCATACTTCATGAAGTCCTTCTGACCATTCCAGACTTCCATAATCTCTCTGCTTTGGGCTCCTACTGTCATCACAATCTATATGGTCACTGGACAAACGGCATTCTGCCTGTATTCTTACTTGTTTCATGAATGTGTTACCCCTGGTTTCTCATTTAGAAATCATAAAACCTTGGAGAGAGTTCTTTCTTTTCAGACTTGTGTCCCTCTCATTGCCAAATGCAGCTCTTTGACCAAATGCTCCAATGAAAAGTTGCTGAATTTGCAGTAAAGGACTCGGGTTCAAATTCTGGCTTTACCACTTACTATGTGACCTTAGACAAATAATATCACTTCTCTTGGACTCAGGTTCTTCACCTATAAAATATGTATCATGGACTAGATGACCTATAAGAACTCTTTCAGCTCTAAATCTCTTATAAAACTTCTTCAGCTGAACCTGATTTTTAAGGGAAGTGTTTTATACAAGATATACAAGATAACCACTAAGTTTAACCATCGAGTCTCAATTTCTTTTCCAAAAAATGTGGCCATTCTGTGCTTACTGCCAGCTTCTGCAAGTTGTTCTGAGAAAAGGCCCTGACACTACTAGAGCTCTATCTCCCAGTGATCTTCTGTCCCCCATGCCTAAAATGCTCCCCTTCCTCAAGTTGGGCTTTCCTTCAAGGCTCAGCTAAAGTCAAGTATCTTTCTTAAAGATTTTTCCAGTCTTACTTAATCTTACTTTCTTCCTTCTAAGAGTACTGCCCTAACCTCTAATTTCCCTTGCATAAATCTTGTTTGTACATAGCTTTTTATTAACCCTTACTTTCTATCTAGAATAAGTAAGAAATATTGGTTTATTAGTTTCGAGGCATAAGAGTGGTAAGGGCTGGGCCACTGAGGTTAAGTGACTTGCCCAGGATCACACAGCTAAGAAGTGTCTGAGATCACATTTGAACCCAGATCTTCCTGACTCCAGGTCTGGCATTCTATCCACTGCGTTACCTAGCTGCTAGGTGGCAATTTTTAAAATTTAAAATTTATTTATTTGCTACATTAAAATACCCAATTAACTCCTTCCTTCCTTAGAGTGAAGAGAAGCCATTATTTGACAAAAAGATATATATATTTATATATATTAAAAAAAAACAATGTCTTACTTATTTCTATTTCTCAGTTCTTTCTCCAAAGGTGGCCATTTACAAGTCATTTTTCAAACAATATTTCTGTTGCTCTATTAAATGCCCACTTGGTTCTGCTCTTTTCACTGTGCATAACTACATGTAGGTCTTTCCATGTTTTTTCCCAAAATTAACCTACTTGTCATTTCTTATGACATAGTAGTATTCCATCGCAATCATATGCTACAACTTGTTTAGCCATTCCCCAAATGATGGGCATCCCTTCAATTTCCATTTTAATAAATATTCACAGAAATAGGGATCTGCTCTGGGATGTCTATCAATGAAGTTCAACACTTCTTACAATTAAAACCTTAACAAGTTGCCATGGCACTGAGAAGTGAATTGATTTCCCTAAGGACACACAGCCCATTGATGGCAGCAGGCAGAATCCCAGTCTTCCTAGTTCCAAGGCCAACTATCTGTGATGTCATTTTGAAAAGTATAAAACCATTCTTTCCTCACTGGACATACAAAAACAGGCAGCATGCTACCTTGGGCTCACAGGCTGGAGTTTCCTGTCCCTCCCACTTTGTCATAGCTGCTTCTTTTCTTAAACAACGAGCACTAAACTCACCTCAAGAATTAGTCATATGTGTCAAGAGTACCAGAATGCTCAGGAGTGCCAGTGTTAGAATGGGAGCCAAGAAGAAGCCTCAGTTCAGTTTCTGATTTTCCTGCTGACCTGACCTGACACTCATTTTTGTTTCTTATGCCTTATGTTTTCTCCATCTGTTAACCAAGGATAATGGCATCAATCCTGTACCTTCTTCAAAAAAAAAAAAACAATCCTGGCATTTATGCTTCATAATGGTGCCAGTTCCCAGATATTCATTAGTGGTGCCTTTTGTGGTAATAAAAAAACTCAAAGCAAAGAAAGTACCAGAGTTTGGGTGGTGGCTAAATGAATTGGACCTCTGATAGCTATTGTCAGAGTTTGGGTGGTGGCTAAATGAATTGGACCTCTGATAGCTATTGCCCATTTGACTTTGGATAAGTCACTTAAGCTTTCTTCAGGTATAAATGGGGCAAAGAGTGGCTAAATTGGATGACCTCCAAGTCCCTCCAGCTCTAGAGCAATGATTTAATGAATACAAGGAAAGCATAGGAATATCAGAAAGCTTCTATGAACTGAGGCAGAGGTGAAAGGAAGAGATCAATGAGGACTACAATAAAAAGTAGCAACAGTGAAAAAGTATTTTTGTTTTGTTGTTACTCAGTTATTTCAGTGTCTACCTCTTTGTGACCCCATTTGGGGATTTCTTGGCAAAGATACTGGAGTGATTTGCCAGAAACCCTTTTCTTGATCATTTTATGGATGAGGAAACTGAGGCAAACAGGGTAAAGTGACTTACTCAGGGTCACATAGCTAGGAAATGTGTGAGGCTAGATTTGACTCGGGAAGAGGAATCTTTCTGACTGAAAGGCTGGCACTCTATCTACTGTGGCTGCCCCAAAAGACAACATAACTCAGATCAAATGCAATGAGTAATATTATTTCTAGTCTTCCTCTTATGGGAGAGGTGGTAGACTATGGGAGCAGAATGTTAAATAGCTGACCAATTATTTACAGATGATATTTTTTCTGCTTTATTTTTTTATTTTATTTAATTGATTAATTTAAAAAATTTTCCCATGGTTATATGATTCATATTCTTTCCTTCCTCTCTTCCCGCTCCCTTCTGTAGCTGACACGCAACTCCACTGGGTTTTACATGTGTCATTGATCAGGACCTATTTCCATATTATTAATATTTGCATTAGGGCGATCATTTAGAGTCTCTACATCCCCAATCATATCCCCATCGACTCATGTGAACAAGCTGTTGTTTTTCTTCTCTGTTTCTACTCCCACAGTTCTTCCTCTGGATATAGGTGATATTTTGAATGGTGCTGTTTAACTTTTTTGTTGTAGATGTTAATTCAAGTATGTTACTCTGGGATGGGCAGAGGGGTGAAGGAGAGGAGGAAGAGATTATTGAGACATGTTTGTAGTATAAAAAAAAATATAAAAGCCTAGGGAGAGAGTACTGGTATTATTTAATGTTATTCAGTTTCCATAACTGATCCTTAACACTGGTTAAAGCTAGACAACAGGTAGCACAATGGATAGAGTGCTGGGCCAGGAATCGGGAAGACCCAAGTTCAAATCTGACCTCAGACATGTGTCTGCCTCAGTAAAGTGGAATAATAATAATAATAATAATAATAATAATAATAGTATCTCCCGATTAAGGTTGCTGTGATGAACAAATGAGATATTTGTAAAGCATTTAGTACACAGGAAGTGCTATATAATAATAATTATTATTGTTGTTATTATTATTCAGAAGTCTGAAAAAGTATCTATAAGTCCTTAAAAATTAGTAAAAGGTAATGGTAAACAGGCACACGAAATACTCTTCTTTCGGTCTCCTTTCCAAGGCCTAATTCTCCTGGAAATAAAATTGATGACAGGAATGTGCTATTTCCTCCAAAGCAGGGGAAACACAAAATTATTTCTATGCCTCTATTTGATAAATCTCCATGCAGACACACATATACACAATAAGACTATAGAGTAAATTAGTCTGTGCATGCCTGGACACCAGCGGCTTTCATTAATGTATCCATTCCACTGATTCAGAGAAATGGAAGCAGGAAAGTAAGTAAATGACCAGGACAGCCACCCGTGAGGCCTGCGAGGCCCCTGTGGCCAGATGCCGGCTGTCTGTGTGCCAAGAGCGCCAGGAGAGAAGAGAATGCATGCGATCCATCTGCATAGAGAGAAGGGGGCAGGGGCAAGGGAAGGAGTGACTGTGCTCACTGTTTCCAACAAAGGGAACTTTTCCGTAGCTGAGAACTTGGGACAGGAATGGTGAAAAGAAACAAGAGGTGGGGGTGGGGGTGGGGGCAGTGCCTGCGATCCTGGGAGAGGTAAACTTGGAGACTGGATTATAGAAATGAAGAACTGGAGCACTTCCATGAAAGAAGGCACAGTTTTTCTATTGTTGTTTTGTTGCACAGGATTATCAATTGATATCGTAGGTAATCTCTGCAATCCGATGACAGTGGCCTCCTCGGTATCCTTCTTGGTTCTGGGCATTTCCCCCAGCCATCCCTTTTGCCTGGAAAGCTCTCCCCTCATCTTCCTGGCCTGGCTTCCTTGGTTTTCTTCAACTCCCCGCTAAAAATCTCCACTTTTAAAGGAAACCTGTCCAAATTCCCCTTATTTCTAGTGCCTTCCCTCCATGGGAATTTCCTATTTATTCTGCACATTTTTTGTGTTTGTCCTCAGTTATTCAAATGTTGTCTCCCTAATTAGATTGTAAGATTCTTGGGACCAAGAATTATCTCTTGCTTTTCTTTGAAAACTTCCTTTCACTTCCACACTTAGCACACTGCCTGGCACATTGGTGTTCGGTCATTTTTCATTCCTGTATAATTCTTCATGATCCCTTTTTGGGGCTTTTCTAAGCAAAGATATTCGAGTGGTTTGTCCTTTCTTTCTCTGGCTCATTTTAATGATGAAGAAACTGAGGCAAACTGGGTTAAGTGACTTGCTGAGTATCCAAGGACAGATTCTTAATTTTTTTTTTCATGACCCCATTTGGGTCATTTCTTGGCAAAGAGGCTGGAGTACTTTGCCATTTCCTTCTCTGGCTCATTTGACTGATGAAAAAACTGAGACAAGTAGGTTTAAATGACTTGCCCAGCGTCACAGAAGTGTCTGAGGCCAGATTTGAACTCAGGAAGACTCATCTTCCCGACTTCAGGCCCAACATTCTATCCACTGTGCCATCTAACTGCACATAGCAGGCACTTAGTAAATGTTTACTGATTTCCTTCTTTGTAGAAGGCTGAAAGCACATTGTAGAAATCTCCTGATTTCTCCTACTGAATATCTATTCATTGTCATGATTTTGAGAACCTATACAATGGCAATTTTAACTGACTTTTAAGGTTTACAGAGTGCTTTACATATACTAGGTCATTTGTTCCTATTATATGCAAAAGCATTGAGCTATGTTCTAGCTAGACTCTATTCTCCAGGTGTTTACAATCTACTGCTAAGTAACAGTCTAAGGCAAGACACACATTAGTGTCCAATAACTACCACCACCACTCTAGGCTCACTGCCAGATTCTGCAAGTTGATCTGGGGAAAAAGCTCTGAGCCTTCAGACAATAATTACAAGAGTTCAGAAAAGGAAGAAAATCAATGTTGACTAGATCCAAAATGAAGAAAATTGGGAAAGGCTTCATGGAGTGTTGGTTTTCTTTGGGAAGAATTCCCACATTTCTGGGGAAAGCTGAGACCTCAAAAAGTAAGGAACTCTTTTCCTTCCTGCCTTAGAAATGAGGGTGTATTTTACTCCTTTAAGCATATGGTCTAATTTCCTTCCTCCTGGAGGCACCATGATTTCTTCAGGATCCAACTTAGAGCATCTTCCAGAGTGACAACTCTGTGGGTTCTCAGGGCTGAAAGAACAGCCCCCCAAAGCATATCTCATTGAGATGGAGGATTGGAAGGAGGAATTAATGATAGACTTTGTACAAATGAAAAAATCATTCCACCATTGAAAGATATAATGACTTGTCCAAAACTACATAGAGGAGGCAGCTAGGTGGCTCAGTAGACCAAGAGCAAGGTCTAGAGATGGGAGGTCTAGGGTTTAAATCTGACCTCAGACACTTCCTAGCTAGGTGACCTTGGGTAAGTCACTTAACTACCACTCCCTACCTCTTATCCCTCTTCTGCCTTGGAACCAATATACAGTATTGATTCTAAAATAGAAAGGAAAGGTTTAAAAACAAGCAAGTAAGCTAACATAGGAGAGTCATGGTAGATATAAAGCCAGGAGTCAAAGCTAGGCTAATACATCTTTAAAATCTTATTGCCCTACTGTTCCATGATTCTAATGCTTACCCAGTGCTCTCTATGGACAATATGAAAGAAAACCAAATGGCTGCCACAGGAAGCATCTCAAGTGCAACATAATTTTACTACTGACCTTAGAAAAAAATGCCACCCAACATTTTGAAAGTCTCTCTCTAGATTCAGTAAATTAATTTGCTTCTTCTTAGGTTGTTGTTTTTTTTTTTCTTGAAGACTAATGGAAGACCCCAAAAAAGTCTATAGTTGTCAAACATATTATAGAGAGAATTCTTCTCCAGGTTCTTCTATAATAAGTTTACAACCATTATAAAATTCCAGATTGTTGTATTAACCAATAATAAGAAAGATGAAAATTAATACAACCCTGAGGTTTCACATTATACTCAACAAATTGGCAAGATGATAAAAGATGGCAATGTTAAAAGGATCATGGAAAGATGGGCATGGTAATGCTCTGTTGGTAGAGCTGGGTAGTCCACTCACCATGGAAAGCAATTAAGAATTATGCAAATAAGACTAAAATGTCTATGTTCTTTGACCCAGAGAGTCTATTACGAGGCATATATCCCAAGAAGGCCAATGACAAAAAGAAAGGCCCCAAATAAGCCAAAATATATTTAAGCTATACTTTTTGTAGCAAAAAAGCATTGGAAACAAAGTAGATGCTTATCAATTGTGGAATGGCTAAACAAATTACTGTATGTGAATAAAATAGAATATTACTTGAGCTGTAACAAATAATGAATATGATGAATAGAGGAAGTCATATGAGAAGACTTATAAGAATTGATGAAGAGTGAAATTGGTAGAACTAGGAAAATGATATACACAATGACTGCATTATAAATAGAAAGAACAATAACAAAACAGTTAAAACTAAATGCTGCAAAATTATAATGACCAAGGTTGGACCAAAAGAAAAATTAGGAGAAAGAACTTCTCTTTCTTCTTGGTAGAGATGAAGAACTATGGGAGTGGAATGCTACATTGAATGCCAGACTCTTTCTATATGTTGGTTAGTTTTTGCTAAGCTATTTCTCTTTTTTATTTTTTGTAAGGAATGGTTCTTTGAGGGGAAGAAAGGAGGAGGGATACATTGATACATTGGAAAATATAGGTTAAAAAAAAGTTCCCATTTAAAATTCTATTTAAAAAATTTTTTAACAGTTTGTGACACAAAGTACACCAATGTAGGGATAATTCCTATACCTACCTCTGACCCCTCATTCTTGAGGCCAAAGCATTTCTGATCAAATCGGAAAAATAGAAGTCAAAGGACCTTTGTAATTTCAATATAATCTCAGATTCTCTGTGCTGCAAAGGACCCAAAGAAGGTAGGAAATTGGCAGCAAGAAAAGAAACATTCTAAGGTATATTATAGAATCAAAGCAAAAAAAAGTATAAAATTTAAGAGTCAAGAGGACCCATGATCTAATTGAAGTCCCTCATTCTCTAGAGGAGAAAACTGAAGCCTAGAGAGGTTCAGTTGCCCAAGGTTGAAGAGTTGTTGTGTGACACAGCAAAGACTAGAGGTCAGGCCCTCTGAAATCAAAGTTCTTTCTAGGCAGGATTTGGGTTTTAAAAGATGATGAGGGAATAAAGAGAAAAAGAGATAATGGGCTGATCATAGGCAACAGGCCAAGAAGCCAAAGGCAGAGGGGTAGAAGAATGTAGGCTGTGATCAAGGGGAGCTAAGTTTGGTTGGAGCATTAAATCAGAGAAGGGAAGATAAGGCTAGAATTGTGGTGCCAGACTGGGAAGGGCTTTGAATGCCAGACAAAAGAGTCTGAACCTTAATTGGCACGCAATAGGGTGTCAATGACAAAGAACAGGAGTTCTGGCACAATCCCAGCCCTGGCAAAGCTACCAAAGATCAAGGCCAGTTGGAAATAACTATCCAAGTGCAATAATCCAGCAGAGGAATCACTTTAAAAAGAGAATCAATGATAACATCACTCTTATGTTTATATTTTCTTTTCGTTTTCAAAATCCACTCCTTTATATCTCACTGGAGCTTCAAAATAATGTGCTAATGTCTGTCTAGATTCATCAGAGGCCATATTTTGAACCCAGGGCAAGCTACCCCTCTCAGATTCAATTTCCTGTAAAATGAAGGGATTATTCTAGATGACCACTAAAGTATCTTCTCCCTCTAAATCCCATGATCCTGTTATCCTCTATTTTTCAGATGAGGAAACATGGGCTTGGGAATTATTTGAATTGTAAAAGTCACAGAGCTACTTGCAAGTTCAGTGTTTCCTACACTACAGCATGATGAGAGCCCAGAAACACTGGGAATGAGGTGCTTGGAGCATAAAAAGTTAAAAAAAAAATTGTGCCAAAGTTAGAGAACCAAAAAAAAAAAGAAAAGAAAAGAAAGAAAGAAACTGCATTCATCAAGGCTAGCCTGATATGAATTGATAGTCCCAGCTCAGGTATCACTAAATTGCTTTGATACCTTAGGGACAGATTCCATGGGGGAAACAAAGGCAAAAGCTAGATTACTGACAGGATGGCAAAGTTCCATCCAAAAAAAAAAAACAAAAACCCAAAAAACAAAAACCAACAAAACTGCCCAGAGAGGGCAATAGACAGTCCTTATTCTGCATGTTAAATCAATTTCTCAAAAGGAAACATGCCTGCACACCAAGATGACTGAAAGAGGGGGGGCTGCATCTTCACAGTATCCCCAATGGTAAGCCAAACATCGTCATACATATTAAAAAAGCTGTCTCGAACAGAATCATAAGTGGGGCTTAAAGTAGCTGGGAGAAGCAGTTCAGAGAACACTGTTAAGGGAAAGAGGGGGAAAAAAAAGACCTACATGAGAAAGGCTAAATCCATCACTGCAGAGCCAAATAGGACAGATGAGATTTTACCATTCTGAGCAAGATCAATACAAGCATCACTTCCCTAACCTCAACTCAAGAGATAAGCCTCCATGGAAATAAGCACTTTTACATGAAGGCAACAGACAACTGAGAACAAGGAAAGGCAAAGGCCGAGGAGCTGCTTTAATAATTTCTTCTTTAGTAGCTTTTCATAGATAGGTAGAAGTAAAAAAATATAATAAAATTTAAAAAAGGCCAAGGCAGGGGTGGGTATTTGTTTTGTTTTATCAAAACACAAATTTGTACAGAAAAACATATTTGGGAGATGTTATATTGCTTTTTATATCAAGATCTTAAAGTCCTTTATGAGATATTTTATCACAACCTTTATTCTCCCTTTGTGAAGTAATAAGACAGAAACAAATATTACATATGGAGAGACTGAAACCCAGTGGATTAGACAACTTGCTCATGGGTCATCAAATGAATCCACGGTGGACCTAGAACTGAAAAAGGTTTCATCCCATTCCTATAATGAGATTCCATGCCTTATCCTGAACCCAAGGGCAGCTTAGTGTGTGTGCATTCTACCAAAGCATATTATATCAACCCACAGATTTAGGGTTTCATGGGAACTTCAGAGGCCATCTAGTCCAAACCACTTGTTTTAATGAGAAGATACTAAGGCTCAGGGAAGTTAACGGACTTATCTAAGATCATACAAGTCATCAGAAGCAGTACTTGACCTCAGGTCCTCTGACTCCAGTGCCACTTGCTCTTTCTACGATACTACACTGTTTCCTATCCATTGACCCAGAATTTAATGCAAAGTTCTATTCTGTCCTCTCTCCCCAGATACAGAGTTACAGTTGGCATTTCCATTTAGATTATATTTCTATGTTTATTGTGGATGGTTTTTTTTTTCATTATTAAGGTAGCCTAAAGTATATGCATCCAGATTTCTATAATAATATATAACTAATAAGCAGAACAAAACTTACCTGGTATTCTGCCTCCTAACCTAACTTTCTTCCCAACATACCTTAATTCCTAATCCAATAGTATGGCCTAGAGGGTATGAAAGATAGAGCATTTAATAAAGAATTATCTCAGGGCAAGACAATTCTTTCATCCCTTAATTTAACTACCTCCCAAATAATGAACGCTTTCAGTTTGTCTAACCTTGGGCAGTTCAGTGGTGGAATGGATAGACCAAGACCTGAGTTCAAATCCTATCTCCCACTTACTAACTGTGTACCTGTTCAAGTCACCTGTTTGCCAAGCTAGAGAAGGAAATTTGCCAAGAAAACCCCAAAGGAGGTCACAATGTGTTGGACAGGTCTCAAAAACAACAACAATCTTGAACACCTATGCAAGAGCAGAGAACAAGACTATAACCCCAGATTGCGGACAGACCCTTCAGGGCTCCCCTCTTGCTCTCTCCCACCACAAAGTAGTCATATAATTTTAGGTCCCACTCATCTCTCCCTTCCCCTATCTCAGTAGAAACATGGTCTTAAGGGTGTGAAATGACCCTTGACATAAAAGCTCAGTGGCCTTTAAGAAAAGGAATCAAAGGTCAGGCATGAGGGGAAAACAATTCTCCAAAGATTAAACAGTGGAATGGATTATTTAGGCAGGCATGGAATTTCCTTTCCCTAGTTCTCCAGGATTTTAACTGAAGGAGACAGCAAGTTTTTCCTTCAGGCAAATTTGGATGTAGTCCAGCCTAGGATTTCTTAAAAAGGGGGGCAGAGGGGTGGTGTTACTTGATGACCTAGCAATCTCTGAGAGTGATAGTGAAGAAATGAATAAGATAAGTGATTGCTGCCTGAATATTAAATTTGGTTTAGGGCTCCAAGACTTAAGGAGGCTGTTATAATAGCCTAGATCTAAAAAAGGCCATTGTCATACCAGTCAAGTTTCCCCTCTTTCACCTCTGGAAGAAAAATAAATCACTACCCTACCAAGCTTCATGACTATGCATGCTGTAAATATTTAGCTTTCTATTTTTACTGAGTTCTACTTCTGTGCAATCATCCAGCCTCTGTTGTCCACTATCTATTTGTTAAGTTGTGGTCTGACCAGGTCAATGTCATCTATTTTAGACCATAAGAATTTAGAAAGGGCAGAAATTACATCTACTGGACTTGGTCTGAACAAGCCCCAAGCTGCTCCATGCCAAGTACACAGAGACACCTAATAAATGTGTTGTCATAATAAATGTGTTGTCATAATCTACAGTCAGTCAATAAAAATCTATTGAGCACCTACGACATGCCAGGCACGGTGCTATGTGCTAGGCAGGGATTTTTTAAAAAGGCAAAAGAGAGTCCCCTGCACTCAAGGAGCTCACAGTGATGAAGGCAGCATGCCAACGACTATGTATGAGATAGACTGGAAATAATCAACAGAAAGAAGGCATTAGAATTAAGAGGGATAAACTACAAATTCTTGTAGAAGACAGGATTTTTTGCTAGGTTGTGAAGGAAAACCAGGGAAGCCAAGGGGCATAGGTGAGGAGGGAAAGTGTGTGAGGCATTAAGTGAAAATGCCCAGAATTGGTGGATGGAAAGCCTTACTTAGGGATTATAACAGCATCAATTTCCAAAACGTAAAAGAATCAGAAATACTCCTTTCTTATCCCCTGCTATTTCCTACCTAAGATTAAATGGAAATTTTCTGGCTGCAACTTTTGAAGTCTCATTCTCTCCTCCTTTAATATGAGTGCCATCAATCTGAGATTACTGACCATTTACCCTGTATAGATCTTAGACATACATTGTTTCTATCCATGTTGTTGCCCCCTATTAGAATCTGAGCTCTTTTTGGAAAAGGACAGTGTAAACCTTCTTTGTTCCCCCAAACTCAGCACAGTGCCTGGCACATAGTAGATACTTTTAAAATGTTCACTTGTACTATTTATTATTCACATTAGGTTATCTGAGGTTTTATTTGGGGATTTTGGTCTTATATGAGTATTCTCTTACAATAATGATCAACATGGAAGTATGTTGTGCATAATAATACATGTATAACCCAGGTTAAATTGCTTACTGATTATGAGAAGGGGGAGGGAAAGAGAGAGGGATCTCATAATTTCGGAATAATTGTTATTACATGTAATTAAGAAAATATCTTTGAAAAGAAAAAAATATATTTGTTTGGGGCAGCTGAGTGGCTGAATATATAGAGATATGGCCTGGAAATGCAAGGTCCTGGGTTCAAATCTGGTCCACGACACTTCCTAGCTTTTCACCCTAGTCAAGTCACTTAACCCTATTTACCTAGCCCTTACTGTTCTTTTACCTTAGAACCAATATTTACCATTGAGTCTAAGAAGATAAAGGTTTAAAAAAAAAACCCAAATCCTAACAGCATGGAGAAGTAGGATGAGAACCCAGGTTCTCTGGCCTAAAATCTAAGGCTGCTTCTCTTTAAAAAATAGAAATAAATGCTTGCTTATTGATATTAGGTTATCATGCCACCTTCAACATCTCATCTCCAAAGCCTCAACTAATTCCTTTAGCTCTATAGGAGACACAGTCTGCAGAGAGGGCCCTACTTCGAGGTTAATGGCATGACCTGAAGGAAAAGATAAACTGGTTGATAAGCATCAAGAAGGTTCTGCAATAAAACAAATAATCATTAAGACTTTTTTTTACCCTTGTCTGGATCTGTGGTTTTACTGGCATTGCCAAGGAGGATATTTCCTGGACCAATGCAAATAGAGCCTCATTCCTCAGCTTAAGAGGTGCCCCAAGTCCTCAGAGACTAAGTGACTTGCCAAGGGTCACCCAACTGGTCATAGGTAACAGAGGAAAGGCTTGAGATGATGTCTTCTGGGCTGCAGGGGCCCATTCTCTGTACTACACCATACTACTTTTCATTATTTATTTCTCTGTGTGCTTGGGAGGGGGAAGGAGGGCTGCTCATTACCCCCATAGACTTTCAAAGAGATGGGATAGGAAGGTGTTAAGTGTATAAGTGAGGTAAGAACCTTATGTATGAGTTGTTCATAAAATTCAGACACAGTTGAGAATGTTAAATAGGAATGATCCCGCCCTGAGATTGCCCTTTTTAAAGCCTCACAAAACTCAGAAACCAGATCCAGAGGATAAACCAGCTGCACTCCAGAAAGGATTTTTGTTCCACTGTTAAACCTTAATCAAAGAGCAACTGTCAGAGCCCCTGTAACCTTGGGGTCATGACAGAAGGACTAATCTTTGGCTGGCAAGCTATCTGGCTTGAGTTATGGAGGAGGCAAGGTAAATACCTTAAGATCAAGTTCAAACCCCAAGGTTTAGCCAGGTTGCTAGCCCCATAAGTTGTCATTATTTCAACAAGGCAATGGAAACCTACATAAATTCCAACAAATTTACACTGGGAAGATGCCTGGAAGAAAAGGTCAAGAAGCTTCTACTCAGCATCTACTCAGAAGCCCTATCTTGGAAAAATTCAAAAAGGGTCTATAAGAAAAAAAACAACAAAAAAAATATTCCTACCAATCTCAATAAGATATAATATGGGAGAATAACCTTATCAGTTGGAGCTTTCATCTTTCCTTAGCTAGGCATTTTTTTCCCCCAATGCCTCCCCTAGCACTTTCACCTCCAGTCTACATATAATCTATTTTACTTGCAAGGTCTGTATGGTTTGAGGGGGATGGGAGAGTGGGATGAAGTCATCACTTACCAAAGAGAGTGGGGTGGGGGTTGGGGGGAGGACCTCAAGTGGAGACACCAGAAATGTGTGTTTTAATTTCCACTTGATCAGTGACAGGAGATGAGAAGGAGGTAGGAGGAGGCAGGGAGAGAATGGAATAAACCCACATGAATAAATTTTCTGACCTAAGGCAAACAAGACAAAGAATTCTCCCTGGCTTTGTCACTATAGGTCTTCCTAACAAGTTATATACAAAGGGAAAAATTCACACACACACACACACACACACACACACACACACACACACACACACACACACACTAGTTCTTTTACTAATTTCTTATGTCCAATTCCAAGGACAGTAAAAACACAAAGATTTTTTTATTTCTAGCCTACAAGAGAGGAGAAACTATGCTTATTTTTAGCCTAAACAAAAAAGCATAAGCATTTACAGATCAATAAGGAGAAGGAGGTGCAAAGATAATTCTAGAATGGGAAGAGAACCCATAGCAAAAGTTCACAAATAAAACTAGGGACACCTCAGCAAAGAGTCTCAAGCAGCAAGGACAAAGAACCAAGCAGACCCTGTTAATCTCCTCTCAATTAATCTTGGGATAATGAAAATGCATGCTAGAAGCTTCCTTAAAAACCCACAGTTCCCAGAGGAGTTAGCAAATGGATAAGAAATCAAGAAAGTCTAACCCAGGGTTTTGCCTTAATTGAGTCAATTCAAGTGAGCTTTACTAAAACCAGAAATTTATAGGTACCAGACATGGCCACTGCCACTAAGATGGCACTTGACAGCTGCTACAAATCTGCTACCTGAGTGTCAATGCCTCCTCTCTCTGCATTAGCTTCCCGGAAATCCTAGAGTAAGGAGACAAATCTCCTTAAATAAGATAGGGCAGGCAAGAGGGGAGGTAGGAGGGCATAAAGTCTGTGCTCTCTAGCATAGTGGAAGAGAATTATTAGTTGGCCTCATCTGCCTCCTACTATTACCTTAAACAGGGTCCATTACGTGGCATGGTAGATAGAGCACTGAACTCAGAATCAGGAAGATTCATCTTCATGAGTTCAAATCTGGTCTCAGATACTCAGTAGCTGTGTGATTTCAGGGAAGTCATATAACCCTGTTTGCCTCCGTTTCCTCAACTGTAAAATGAGCTAGAGAAGGAAATGACAAACCACTCCAGGATCTTTACTAAGTATCTCCGCTAAGAAAACCTCTTAAGGGACCCCAAAGATTCAGACAAAACTAAACAATAATGTCGTTACATTATCTCAAAAAAAAGAAGTTCCCAGTGATGGTGATAAATTGACGGATGACAGAATTTCAGAGCTGAAAGGGACTTCAAGGGATTTATCCAATCTTCTCATTTTATAGATAAGGATACTGAGGTCTTTGGAGGCTTAATGCCTTACTAAGGTTAGAAATTCCTAGGAAAAAGTCTCTAGTCATGAGTCATTTACCAAGGAAGGCTTTTCTTAATCCTTTTGGTTGGTGATATCCAACCTGGCTTCAAAGCTTGTTAGATTGAATTGTTGGAACTATAACAGTTCACAGCAATTTAAAAACAAGATTTCCAATAGATGTTGCTATACTGAATATTCATAATTTCTAAGCTACATTGAATAAAAAACTCCCAAGACACAGAGATCTCACAGAAGAAATCAAAACCATGGAGGGAATAGAATATCATCCATCTTGCCTATTCCTGTTGTTCATTTAACTGTTTTCAGTTAATTGAAAAACAAAACTATTCAACAGAGAGCAGAGGTACTCTTGCCATATACAAATACAGACAGACACCAGATGATTCCAGCAGATTCAAGGAGCATAATCATTAGCAATCAAGAATTGGGTGGGCACGTGGAATGGATTAGATAAACTAACTTGAGTTTAATACAAAAAGCAAGGGTTTATAGGTCCTTCAGGACCAGGAGTTGTGAGCTGTGTTTGATAAATGTACATTCTACACATCTCCCTATCAACGTACTCAGCCCACTCTTCCCAGAGATAATGCAGGTATATATGGTTGAGTGCACCTCAGTTTTATGAAAGGAATGTTGATAACTACTGCTCCCACTATAGAATCTTAGTAAATGCCTTTGCATTTGTGTCAACTGGATGACTGTTAATAGGGAAGTACATCCATAGGGACTTGTGAGCTATAGTACTTGAAAGAGATTTATAGGGCTAACCGTGGAATGGAAGATAGCAGCCACCTTCTATGGATCCAACCCATGACTAAAAGTACATTGGAGAAAGGCTCTCTGAATAGCCTGGAAGGCATGCTACAACATATTCTCTAGTCTCCTCACTATACAAGTCACTCCTTTTCTGGATAAATTCCAGTTATCTAGGTCTTTCCTGAAATATGGTACCCAGAGTTGAACATACTACTCTGGTTATGATCTGTCTATGGCAAACAGAATTATTATCTTCATCATTCTATCTCTTAATGTAAGCTATGATAACACTAGCTTTGGGGACTGCCATGTCATAATCATAATGACTTTTTCTTTTTTGACCAGACCTATTATTTCTTCAGTGTAGGAAACTACTAATGAAGAAACTCTCTCTATCAATTTATATCAGCAACTTGTCTGCAGCTTCTGCTGGACTTGAATTCTGGTCTTCCTGACTACCAGGACATCTCTCCATTTCCTAAACCAACTGCTTCTCTATATTGAGCTGAAAATATATTAAAACTCCCAGACTTCTTTTTCATAGTCTGTCTAGACAAAACACCTCCATTACCCAGCTAAGTGGCAGAGCCAAGATTCAAACTCAGGTCTTCCAATTCCAAAGCCAGAATTCTTAAACTCTGCCAAGTGAAACATTACCTAGTAAGTCTCTCAGCCAAGTGCCATCAACCTTCTCTTACCTCTCCCCTACTGAGTCTAAGCACAAGGAAGCTTCAGAGTTTTTCCTATAATTTCCCAAGTCCACTGAGGGATATCAAGATCCTCACCCTAACCCCTCTCAAAACTCTGTGAAGAGAGTAGATTATTCCTCAAAGAATAAGAAATCACCATCAAATCACAAATTAGAAATATTCACTACAATCTTCTAATTGAAGTCAGTAATCTAATCATGAGTTCTCTCCTCTCATAAAGGTGGTTATTTCATGGCTCATAATAATGTCCCTCCTAACAATACCCCCACAAAATATGATTATTTCTGATAGCAAATAAATGACACTTTGAAAAATGTTTCAGAAGAAAATTTTAATTCCCAAGTTTATAACAACTAAAACAGGAGAGGGTCAGGTTGGGGCATAGTGGATAGAGTACTGGGCTGGCATGAGGAAGACCCATCTTCTTGAGTTCAAATCTGGCCTCAGACATTTCTAGCTGTGTGACTCTGGGCAAGTGACTTAACCCTGTTGGCCTCAGCTTCTTCATCTGTAAAATGAGCTGGAGAAGAAAGCTGCAAACCGCTCCAGTATCTTTGCTAAGAAAACTCTAAAAGGGGTCAAGAAGAATAAGGCATAACTGAAAAACAACTGAACAACAACAATGAAGAGAGTGGAAATCCCTTATAACTTTTTTCTCATGGTTACTTCTAATACTTCTGATATAGGCCAAGTACTATATCCAATTTTTGCTATACAGTATATAGTTATGTTTCTAGGGATCTAGATACAGCTGTTCTGCATCTGAAACCACATCCCTCCTCACTCTATCCCAGGCTAATGGGGTCTTCTAAGAGATAAAAATTTCATTAATTTAGGGGCATTATGGGTATTCTTCACTTTGCATTTGAAAAGTTGCTATTCTCAATGTCATTATAAAGAAACATGAAGTGACAACAGATTGCCAAAGATGACAAAAAAGGAAAATAAAAATATTGAAGGGATCTGAGGGAAAAACAGGCATACTAACGCACTGTTGGTAGAGCTATAAATTGGTCCAGCCATTCTGAAAAGCAATTTGAATTATACTTCTTAAGATTTAAAAGTCACAAAACAGACATATATTTTGAACCAGAAATACCATTACAATGAGCCTATGGTCTAAAGAAAAAAATGAGCTCTTTTTGTAATAGCAAAGAACTGAAAATTAAGGGGGTGCTCACTGATGGAAACTGGAGAATGTCTGAACAAATTATGGTAAATTAATGTAATGAAATATTATTATGCCATAAGAAATGACAATACACTATCATTTCAGAGAAACCTGGGAAGATTTGTATGAATGATACATAGAGAAGTAAGTAGAACCCAGAAAATAATGTCTATATAAACAATATTATAAAGACAACAAATTTTGTAAGACATAAAAATCCTGAACAATGCAGTGACCAATCCCAATTACAGAGGACAGATGACAAAAACATGTTGCCCACTTCTAGGCAAAAAGATGATGGATTCAAGATGCAGAATGAGGCGTACATTTTTTGGAAATAGCCAACATGGGGATCTTTTTTGCCTAACTATGTATATTTATTACAAAGGGTTTTTGTTGTTGTTTTTTTTTTTAATTTACAGTGAGTGAAAGTGGTAGGAGATAAAAATAAATACCTATTAATTGCAAGACAAATTAATTTTTTAAATGGCTTACTAGGATGGGAAGATGTACCTTTTTGAAAAATATATACACAGTGTCTAACAAATAGGGAGAAAAAGAAAAAACATTCAGGGGAAAAAGGAAATACAAGTTATTTGCTATTGAATACACTCATAGTCAGTGCTTTTTGAAGGAATCCTCAGTAAGCAGATTGTCACATCTGGAAGAATCAAACAACCCTATTGATTTCAGCAACATGTATGTCAAAGATAAAGAGAAGTATGATCTCAATTGGATCATTGGAGAAGCAAGGAAAATCTGAAAAGAACCAACTATTTTAGCAAGAACATCGGCCTCTTTTCTTTGGAAAAACAATACGTGGTAAAATGACTCTTTCTCTTCTCAACCCCCAAAAGTAAAGTTAAATTAAGTCAACAAGCATTTATTAAATGCCTACTATAATTAAGTAGTCTTCTAAGATAGAATACAAGGTTTGTTTCAAGGTACTTTCCCATTTACTGCCAAATCTCCATTCTACATCTAAATTCTAGCTGGGATTACATATTGGCATACATTCTCAAAGTAAATTCAACTGTATTCATAAGGTTGAAGCAGCAGCTGAATTTAGGCAATCTGATATCCAGGCTTGGGATTTGTTTTTCCTAATGGCTTTCAATAATGATGGCAGCTGACCATTTTGATACTCCTTTCTTGTGAGCAACAGTGACCTAGAAGCAAGTACCAAGTCCCTCTAAATAGCAAAGGGATCTGGGAATGACCATACTGGCTTAGTTTCTATCCTGTTATCCTCCTAAAAAAGGTTCAATATACTGTGAGCTATAAGGGATCACTTCATAGAAAGACACAGGCTCAGAGATCAATGTGTATAAAAATTGAGGGTTTTGACTGAAACCTATCTTATATTTATTTTACCAGAGTCCACCAATGTTGATTCTCCAATCTTCCCTGAGGCCCAGGGTTAATAGGAAGAGATCATTCCATCCTCATCCCAAATACTTAGTAGGAGATAGGGAGTAGAAGGGCCAAAGGGATGTAGTCTCTGCTATTGGCTGACTGCTGCTGTCCTGAGCAGTATCCAGCAGTGGATAGCACCAGTATAAAGAGTAAACAAAGGCTAAATAGGGCACAATATACAAAAAAGGGGAAGCTTAATGAGGGTTACTTTAGAAATACCTTTTACAGATGTGAATGAAAATTCCAGAAACTCTCAAAAGATTCAGAGGTTCATAGTGAATTCAAATTTGGCCTCAGACACTTCCTAGCCGTGTGACCCTGGGCAAGTAACTTAACCCTCATTGTCTAGCCCATACAGCTCCTCTGCCTTGGAACCAAAACATGCTGGTGATTCTAAGATGGAAGGTAAGGGTTAAAAAAAAAAAAGATTCAAAGGATCACAGTTGTAGAGTTGATTATCTAATCCAACCTCATTTGACAAATAAGGAAACTGAGGCACATGGATGATACCTGACTTGCCCAAGAGGTAGTGATGGGGGTTGAGATGGGAACTCAGATTCTTTGGCTCCAAATCTAGTACCCTTTTCTGAGAACCATGCTACTTCCTAATAAATTCTCAAACAACTTACAAAATTAACAGTACCACAGAGGGCAAATTTCAGATCTTGCCTCAGGTACACAATTGTCTTGTGCTGGCTATGTTGGTGGATTAAGATGCTATGGGAATCAACAATTGGGACTCAAAATAAGAAGGGGTCCAATTGTCACTGTCATCTTATATGACCTGGCTCTACCTTGGGAACAATATGTTCTGCTTAAATCTTGAATGGCCAATTTACACATAAGGAACCTACCCAGAATTTGACTGAGGGAGGCAGAAGTGATCATCTTTCTGATTTTTCCATGTAGGGTTTTACTTTCCTCATTCCAATACTTTTAGTGAAAGCCTATCCTTTAATGCTGTCTTTTGTTTTTCGCCTACTCACCAACCCTTTGGTCAAGAAAATGAGGAAATTGGAAAGATTTCTATTCCTTTCTTCTGCCACTCCACAAACAAATGAGATTTCAGACTATGGTGAGGAGATTAACTATTTACAAAAAAAATCTTTGTGATATGGCGTACTTTTTTAGGGCAGGAATATTTAGTAGAAGAATCTGGTTCATGCTGTTGTTTTATCCTCCCTCTAATGAGGATTTTGGGATAGCTTGGAGGTATTTTGGCAGCAAGAAGCCAGGACAAAAGAGAAAGCGCCAAAACCAGGAGGAAAAGTACTGAAAGGGAGATGAGAAGATAGCAGAACCAATGCTACCTTTTTCAAAATTATGCCTAGGCTTTGCCCTATGCCATAATGCTGTACTCAGGCAACAAGCTATCCTTGTGTTCCATGCATTGTTCTAAGCCCTGGTGATACAAAAAAAAAAAAGGCAAAAATATGGTCTGTGCTCTTAAGCTCACATTTTGAAGATGGAAACAATTATGTACTCTCAAAATTATATATAAATATATAAAAATTATATATATAAATGGAACTGAGAAGTTACTAGCAATATTTTCTTTCTTCTTTCTCCCTCATTGGGGCTCAGGGCTTTGTTTTATTTTTTAATTTTAATTTTTAGATTTTTTTCATGGTTACATGAGAATTTTGGTATTATGAACAATAGACCAAGGCTACATTATATAGTTAACCACAATCCCCTTTACAATACTCTCAATGAATCATTTGATAGTCTTTGTTTTAAGATCTCCAAAGATAAGGAGACACAACTTACTGAAAGAATCCATTCCACTTTTAGATAGCTCTATTAGAGGGTTTTCCCTTATAATAAGCCTAAATCTGCTTCTTCACAACCTCACACACTGTTCCTGGTTCTGCCTTTGGGCACCAAAAGAGAAAAGGCCTAGCTCCTCATCAGCAAGATGTCTTTCTAATTGTTGAAGCTAGCTAGTATGGATCTTCCAAGGCTTCACTTTTCCAGGCTGAACAGCCCCAGTCTCTTCAACCAATTCTTATGTAGCACTCACACACATAGTGAATTTCTGGATCTTATCAGTACCTTTAGGGAAATGTGATTCCCCAAACTCAACACAAGACTCCAAACATAGTGTGGAAGGGGTGGAATCAACAAGATGACCATCTCCTTATTCTTGGAAGTTATTTTGCCTCTTCTCATATAGCCCTACATCACAGGATCAAAGAACTTGGAAAACACAACTAGTTCAAGAAAGTGAAGTGATTTGCCCAAGCGTACACAGTTAATAAGTGTGAAAAGTGATATTTGAACTCACATCCTCTGACTCCAGAGCCAATGCTCGTTCCATTCTATTATCCCACTCCCTTAACTTTATTGACTTCCATATCATATCTACTGACTCATGTTGAGTTTGCAATCTACCAAAACCCACAGATCTTTCAGACAAACCACTGTTTAACCATGACTTCCTCCATCTTACAATACACAGCTGACTTTCTGAATCTTAGCATAAGGCTTTATTTATACCCCTATTAAATTTCATTTAAGTCTGAAGAGAGTCGGTCAAAAAAAGAGAGAGTGAGAAAGAGGAAGCATGAATGAATGACAGTTTGTTTTATTCAATGTCTCTGGCCATGGTAGACTTCTTTTATTGTGATCAAATCAATGCTATCTGTAATACATTAGATCTGGATACTATTGAATTCAAAGTCTACTATCAGCCTCCATAACAGGGCATCATCGCCCTTTCTTCCATCCATACCTCATACAAACAATCTTTGTTTCCCAAACATGAGCTGTGATTTTCTGTCTTGCACTGTGCCTATGTCATCCTCCCATTCCCTATCTACCAGCTGAATGCTTAAACATCTTTTTAAAAGCCCAATTCAGATTCTACCTTCTCCTCAGTCGAGATCTCCCTGATCCTTCTAGTCTATATCTTTATTATAGTTGTCTATGTTGGTGTCCTATCACTTAGCTAGACTACAAGATCCAAGAGGCAAGGCACTACATTTTATTTAAATGTTATTGTCCCCATAATTTATTACCATTCACACACTGGTAAATATTTCTGTGGAGAACTTATCCTACAAGTTCCAACTCACGAATGTCTTAAAAACTTCTGAAACAGCACTATGGGGGATAACTTCTATCCAACTACCTAATGCCTATCTGGAGCTTTACCCAGTCAATAATCATTTATTAAGCACCTACTAAGTTCCAGGCACTGTGCTAAATGCAGGGGATACAAAAAGAAGCAAAAGGCAGTCCCTGCCCATGTATAGCTTAAAATCTAATAGGGGAGAAAACTACATGTAAACAAGCTCTACATAGAAAAAATAGTTAATAATTCACAAAAAGAAGGCTCTAGAATTAAGAAATGACTAATTCACAGGGTTCATTCTGATAGCCCATGGACCACTACTTGATAAAAAGACAATGTACTATTGGATTGGAATCTATGTCTTAAAATATTTATAGCAGTTAGAGTTAGCATCTTCTTGAGGCCTCTTAGATTTTATGCCCAATTATTTTATGCCTAATTATCTGATGTCAAACTACTCTTCTGTGGACACCCTAACTAGACCTTGTCCACATCTCTAAAATAATGTTTCCTTTAAGCTCTAAAAATTCTGTAACTTATAAATATATTTGTTAACAATTTACTCAACTGAAAGACATTCTAGTTATATGAACAATGGAAAGAAAGATTTGGTGATTTTAGAACAGCTGAAAGCATTTTTTTTTTATGCAAGAGTCCTAGTTTTCTTGCCTGTTAGTTCATTTTCACACAATCCTCAGGAAATACACACCCATGAAATAAATCTGAATGCTACATCGTAATTGACTGAGTATGGTTGAAGATAACATAGCATTAGGAGCTAACTCATCCTGTATTAAAAAAAAAATTGCTTTGAGTGTTTAGACAATTTTTTACCAATAAACCACATGCATGCGTGTTCCAGAGAAAAGGGCAGGAAAAAAATGTAGGTGAAAGAGATGATATCCAGACTCTTGACACAAATGGAATTAAGCGTAGGAGGCACCCCCCCCCCTCCAAAAAAGGAAGCAGATGCAGAAATAAATTTGCAAGGAATTGCACAACTGCAGAATTGGAGAACTCTAGGAAACCCAGAAAATAGAAATAACTTTTAAGGAATACTGTTGACCTCATTCCTGGTAACAATTTATTCCAGTGAATACATTCATATTCTGCATTTCCATAGTGACTGTCAGCAAAGCTGTGTTTCACAAACAATTAAACCTCCAAGTATCCAGTGTTCATACAGTCTGCATAATGTCCTTCTGTGCATTGCTATCCAGAGGGGTTAACGTAACATTCAATAGGGAAGGAATTCACACAAAGACCATAGCTGAGATGGGAACCAAACCCAGCCTTCTTGGACAGAGCAACCAGACTATGCTGCCATTTATTCATAAATCACCTGTCAGATACCCTTGTTCAGCTACAGTACTTGTTTGTCCATAGTAATGGGACATGAGGCTAATGTGCAGAGATAAGCAACATCCCCAGTAAATGCTAAATCCTCATTACAGCTGTTGGCTTCATTTGCTCTTCCATTTTATCTTTCTTCACAAGAGTTGCTAACAGTCATCCCAAATCACTCTGAAATTCACCTTTCTTGCCTACTTGTTTTAAAAATAAGAAAAATTCCATGATTAGGGAACTAGCTCCTAGCAAATCAAGGGTTAAAAGCACAATAAGCCCCACTCTCCTTAGTTCCTTTGGGTTTATATGAGGGATGCTATCCCAAGGAGCTCAGTAGATAGAGCACTAGGACTGGAGTTTGGAAGACCTGAGTTCAAATACAGCCTCAGACACTTACTAGCCTTGTGACCATGGGCAAGTCCCTTAACCTTCATTTACCTTAATCCATTGGAGAAGGAAATAGCAAATCACTCCAGTATCTTTGCCAAGAAAATCCTATGGACAGTACGGTCCAAAGGGTCACAAAGAGTCAGACAAAAATGACCATGTTCCAAGTGTAAAGAGTTGAGATATCACATGAAACAAAAGCCAGAGAATCTAAAGAACTGTCATTCGTCAACTAAATGATACATTTGGTCAGTGCCTGACACATAGCAAGGATTCAGTAAAGGCTTGTTGACATGAATTAATCTGTAGTGATAATAGAACTGCTTTTATTTTAAATGCTACCAACTAACCCTGAGATTCATTCCCTAAACATCTGTGATCCAGATTTCCATACCCAGGGGTTTTGTTACCCTTATGTTACCTAGCTCCTTTTGGTTGAAGCCTATTTTCTCACAACTTTTGTTATTTGGTGGATAAGGCAGCAGGTACTGTTCCTGGCCTGACTGACAGACTTAAGAGAGTTTTCTAGTGTAACTGGGAATATTTAAAAAAAAAAAAAGGAGGGGAAGAAAAGTAAGGGAAAAGAGAGGAGGAGAGGGAGAGGCAAGAATTTCTCAACAAATACTCAACTACTCAAGTCAGACAAAACCCCACTGACCCTGACAGCACAGACATAGGGTTGTAGGAATCTGTGGTTTGCTCTGTTAAAGGAGCTTCTCCAAACCTATTCTACAGCATTAGCAATTACTCTATTATAAAGCAAAAAAGTGAAAAATGACTGGAGAAAATCTACCCGAAAGGCTAGAGATTATTTTTCAGCATGTAGGTTTCAAAGGAGGGGGATGATCTATTTCTATTTGGTAGAGAATGAGGAAAAGGTTATCTTCTCTGTGCTAAAAATTTGGAGATGTAGAATCAGCAATTCCTAACTTGAAAACAGGTTAAAGACCTAAATCTCCTCACTTAGGCTTCTATGGATCTATAGAGCAGGGAAATAAACACATACACTCTTCTTTTTGCTCCGTTTTAATTAAAAAATGTGTTTGTCCCAGTTTTCCTTGATGCTAATAGATTTTTCACACCTGCTTGCACTCTATCCAGTGTGTGGATTAATAAATGAACCTCCTGCTGCAGGGCCATAGCTCATTAAGTAAAATATGGTTAAAAGGGAAGGGGGGCCAGAGAAAGAACACTGGGAAAGGCGAATGATGACAGAAACTTTATGTATCCCAATTGGACCATTCACCCATCCCCAAAACTTAATCCATCCGATCCTGTCTCCAAGTCTTTATTCATTCTCTACTCCTAGAATATACGCTTGGGAATTCTTTCCCCTATCTTCACCTGTTGAAATTCTCCCCACCCTTTCAGGTCCAACTCAGATGCCTACCAATACTAATAATTCAATGTTATAGAGCAGCATTGGTGAAAGTTTTCAAGTTCGAAATTTACCCCGAGTGCAAATTCAAGCTCTCTGTGAGCCCCAGCATTACCGGAGAGAGCAGAGGGAGGAAGTGCTTGCTTTGGGCAGCTGGACAGAGTGGAGGGGAGGGGGGAAGGGAGGAGGAGGACATGCAAAAAATGTCCTCAGGTGCTGGGTAGAGGGGAAACAGAGCAGCTCCCCAGACTGCTGGCTGGGCACTCATGACAATACTTCACCAATGCTATTATAGTGTTTTCAGGTTTTTTCAAAATGTTTTCCTCACAATAACCCTGTGAAGTAGGTAGTACAAAGATTAATATAATCTCTATTTTACAAATTATGGCATTGAGGCTCAGATCACATAGTACTTCAACTTTGCCATGATTTAGTTCTGTGCTATGTGGAAAACATTATTAAATGCTTCCTACATTCAGAGTACATAAGAAGTTTACATAAGGCATAGTAAATATATAAGGTACAAGAGGACAATAAAGTATAGGATTGTTGTTGTTGAGTCACTTTAGTTGTGTCTGACTCTTTGTGATCCCATATGGGATTTTCTTGGCAAAGACACTGAGTGGTTTGCCATTTCCTTCTCCAACTCATTTGCAGATGAGGAAATTGAGATAAACAGGAACTTGTTCAGGGTCACATAGAGATTAAGTGTCTATGGGCAGATTTGAACTCACAAAGATGAATCTTCCTGACTTTAGGCTTAGTACTCTTATCCAGTCCACCACCTAACTACCCCAAGAAGTGTTGGAAAGTTAGGGTAACTAAGTGGCTATTTACTACAGAGGATCAGAAAAAGTATCATGGAGAAGAAGCACAAGTTGAACTGTGAGACTTAGATAGAAATTCAGTAGTTTTGAAGAACAGGGAATTCCAGTCACAGGAATCAATATGAATAATTCCACCAAGGTGGAAAAGTAAGAGAGAGGGCAGCACATGGAGGACAATGAAGCACAGGATGAGGCAAAGTTGGAAAGGCAAAATGCTCCTGACCTTGTGGAGGTCCTGGAATATATGAATTTTATTTATATAGACAGTAGGAAGCCACTGAAAGGTTTTCAGCAGAAGAATATCCATGGCCAATTTTATGCCCAGTATCAGTCTGGTATGATGGGTAGTTTGGAGGGGAAATAGAGAAGAGATTCAAAGAACTGACAGGAGGGCTATCACAATAGTCCAGGTGATAAGAAGGAAAGGTACAATAGAAGAAATAATAAGAATAAGTAGAAAATAGAGTTCAGAATTTTTAGAAGGGAAAAAAGGATGGATAAAGAGAAAGAGAGAGGAAAGAAGATGCAAGATATACTTGGTCAATCTCAGAGGGCTTACAGACTCACTAGATATATATCCAAAATAAGTGAAAGGTAAGACTTAAAAATCTACTAACATTTAGAACATGGAAAATTAAGTGAATAGCAATACCACTAACAGAAAGAGTGGAGTGAGAAGGAAAAGCAGATTTAGGGGGAAAAAATATCAAGTTCAATTTGGATGTGCTGGCATTAAGCCTCTTCTGATCTCCCCAGCCAGAGGCTCTCTCTCCTGCTCAAACCTCTCATAACTCTTTGTATCTCTCATATTAACTTAACTACAACATAAATCAGAGTATAGACATGTTTGCCTGTTTTATCTTCTCTATTAAACTGTAACATTCTGGAGAGGCAAAGATGAGTCTTTGTATTACCCGAGACCTAGGATATAGCACCTCAAAGAAAGTGGATGCCTAATTGACGTATGCTGCATTTAAATTTTTGCTTCCCTCACCAAGTCAGAGAAGAATGACTGTCTATAAGTGGATGGAAGAAATGACTCAGAAATAATTCCCATAAATACTCACGTAAAATTTACAGGGAGTTTTGTGGCCCTCTAGACTTTAGATTTGCAATGTTGCCTATGGAAAAGTGACACTTTGATCTCTTCACTGAGGAGACATTTGAGATTCATCAATTTGCTAAGCAGCAATTGCAAATATAAAAAAAAAAATGTGTGGGTGCAATCAAGATATAGCCAGAAGATCCAAAGAATAGCAAACCCATTTTTTTTAAATTTTAAACATTATTTTATTTGGTCATTTCCAAACATTATTCACTGGAAACAAAGATCATTTTCTTTTCCTCCTCCCTGCCCCACCACCACCACCTTTCCCTCTCCCATAGCCGACGCGTGATTCCACTGGTATCACATGAGCAAACCCATTTTTAAATAGACTCCCTGAACAAAATGGAAGTCAGGAAGTTAAAGGAAAACTGGAGAAGGTATATCCATTCATATTCCTTATGATGAAACTTATTAAATAGATACTAAGTATTGGTTCCAAGACAGAACAGAGGTAAAATCTAAGCCAGTGATGGCAAATCTTTTAGAGACTGAGTGCCCAAACTGTATCCTCACACTATATGTAAGCCAACCCCTTACCCCAGACAGGAGAAAGATAAAGTGCTCCCATTGGGCTGCTAGGCAGAGGTACAGGTCATGTGAGAAATAGCCTCAGGGACAGTGGAGAGGAGGAAGGGAGAATTTCCCTCTCTGGCATGAGTGCCATAGGTTCTCCAACACAGGTCTAGGCAACTGGGGCAAAATGGCAATGCAATGTCCAGAGTCACATAACTAATGTGTCTGAGGCTAGATTTGAACCCAGGACCCTTGGATCTCTATCCATAGAGCAACCTTGGCTGTACTATTTCATTAATATGGAGAACTCCTTGGTAAGGTAACTCTTTACCATTAAAAGTCAGCGCCAGTCTAAAAATTGGTCTTAGAGAATTGCTTAGAGAAGCAATATCAAACTCAAAGAGAAATGGGGGCCTCTAAAAAGAGGGCATATTGACTTAAAAAAAACATATATTAACATTGTTTATATTTTAATGTATTTCTTTTGTTAAATATGCCCCAATTACATTTTAGTCTGGTTCTAATGCATTTGAGACTTTCATGTTACATGGACAATGTGTTTGACATCTCTGCCTTAAATACTAAGAACTGAAATTATTTGTTTGAGGGTCACCTAAGGGTCTTTCTGGTTCTGAGGTTGGTTTTCTATCCATTATGAAATCCTGCCTCTGTTCTGTTTTTAAGATAACTATAAACTCCACTGGGAAGGGGTTAGACTAAAATTTATTTTGTCTTAGTCTATTATATGAATTTCACCAGGAGGGGCTCCACAAAGGAATTTGATAGTGATGGGTATATAGAGAATATTCAATAAGTGCTTGTTGACTAGAGTGCAGGGAAATGACAGAAGCTAATGCTCTTTTTATGGTCTCAATCAAAAAAAATTTTTTAAATCAAAATACTAATATATGCCAGGCAACAGGGACACAAAAGGGGGAAAGATCCTGTTCTTGTTCTACTACAGGATACATATCCTCAAAGAATACTTTTTAGGATATATGCAAAAGAAAGATACATTGATAGGGGCAGAGACACTGAAAAATGGAGGGAGGCCTCAGGAAAAATCTCTTGAAGGTAGTGTCATTTTTTCTGGGCTTTGAAAGGTCTAAGAAGGCAATGAGAAGAGAGAGCATTCTAGGCATGGGAGACAGGTAGAAAATGGAATGTCATGTATGAGGAGCCAGTTTGGCTGAAGTACAGAGGCCAGGAGGAGAAATAACTTGTAATCAGCCCGAAAGGAAGCCTGGAGGCAAATTGTGAAGGACTTTAAATGCCAAACAGAGGAGTTTGAATTTTATCACCAAAGCAATGGAGAGGGAAGGAAGTTTCTGAAGCAGAAGATTGACATGGTCAAACCTGAGCTTTGGGAATATCAATTGGGTAGCTGTGTGGATGGTGGATGGAAGCCAAGAGGAGCAATTAGAAGTTTATTCATGTCTATTAAAAACTTACAGTGCCAAGACCTGAGAAAACAAAGAAAGGTAAAGACAGTTCTTTCTCTCAGGGAGCTCACAACCTAATTCCTGTCCGGGTGGGGTGGGAACATACCACTCTGTTCAAGATAAATACAAAATCAACTGGTGATAATCTCAGCAAGAAAGAACTAAGATTAAGGAGGACCAGGCAATAATCTAGGCAAGGGGTAATGAATGACAAAGGGGCAGATAGATGGCACAGTGGATAGAATGCCAGGTCTGGAGTCAGGAGAGCCTGAGTTTAGATCTGACCTCAGATATTTCCTATCTGTGTGATCCTGGGCAAGCCACTTAATCCCAATTGCCTAGCCTTTACTGCTCTTCTGTTTTAAGAGTTCTAAAACAATAAGGGATTAAAGGGGGAAAAAAGAGAGAATGAGTAAGGAATACATAGGAGGCACAGTGGATAGAGTACCAGAACAGGAGTTGAAAGGTCTTAGGTTCAAATATGGCCTCAAGCACTTCCTTAGCTATGTGACCCAAGGCAAGTCACTTAACTCAATTGCTTAGCTCTTATGCCTCTTCCTTCTTAGAACAGTTACTAAAACAGGCACTAAGGCTTGGGGGAGTGGGAAAAGAGGGAATGAGGACCCAGTCTTAAGGGGGTTGTAGTGTGAGAAGAGGGAAGACAAAAAATATATTAAAGATGTGACAAGATATTGAAGAATCGACAGAATATGGAATGGGAAGAGGGTGGTGAGGTAGAGTGAAAAATTGAAGATACAAATCTGGGTGACTAAAAGAATGGCAGAGGTGGATCTAAAGGGAAAGATAATGAGCATCAGAGAGAAGGAGTGGCTGTTCCTTAATGAGGAATTAAGTAAATTCTTTCTTTCACAAGTATTTATTAAACACTTACTCTCTTCCAAGCAGTGTGCTTCAGGCACTGGTAATTCAAAAACTAGAGTGAAATAGCTCCAGACCTCAAGGAATTTATAAGGTAGGGTAAATAACCTGTAAAAAGATAAGCTGATAGAAGAAGATTTGGTGTTTGTTTGTTTTTTTAACACAGATTTTTAAAAAGTCAATGCAAAGTAAATTGGGTGAAAAAAGGCATTCATAACTTTGGATTCCTATAAAAGGTGGCATCTAAACTGAATGCTTCCTTCTATCCTTTAATCATCACTGTATCTAGTATGTTTACTGCACCTGATTTGAAGAATTCTGACTAGCCCATATAAGGGGTCTAATCATTAGAGTAAATAAAATTGGCATTAAAAGTACTATCTGTGCAAGGGGAACCTGAGTGGTTTAGTGGGTAGAGAGCCAGGCGTGGAAATGGAAGGTCCTGGGTTTAATCTAGCCTCAGATACTTCCTCGCTTTATGAAGCTAGGCAAGTCTAAGTGACCCCAATTGCCTAGCCCTTACCACTCTTCTGTCTTGGAACCAGTACTTAGTACGGTTTCTAAGACAGAAGGTAAGGGTTGAAAGAAAAGGAAAACAAAAAACAAAAAACAACTACCTGCACATCAGGTTGCCTCAATCAGGGCCATGAAAGCCCAACCAAAACAATAACATACTCAAGTCCAATGTAAAGAAGGGAGGACAACAGCCTGTCTGAACCTAGCTCAGCTCAGATCCTACTTTGCAAATATTCCACTTCCCCCAGCAAGTTCCCATCTAAATACTCCAAAGAGAAGACATGGGCAGCTGTTAGTTTTCCTATCCCATACCACTCTTTGGCCTGGTCCCACTGGAGAGGCTCCAAGCCCTTTTCAGCTCTATTTATACCTAAGTCCAGCAATTCTTAATTTGTTTTGTACCATGGTCCTTTTGGTGAAGGGCATGGATCCCTTCTCAGAAATACATTCTTAAGGTATATATTTTTTTAATGAGATTACAAAGACAACCAATTAAATCAAGATATGTTTATAGTTTTGTTTTGTTTTTTTGAAACGCACAGATTTCAGGTTAAAATTCCTTGACTTTGCCCACTGTTATAAACTGGTTCCACAATGGCATTTAAAGGCATTTAGGTGAAGTTTACTCATATCTCTAGAAGATCTTTCAGGGAAGGTGCTACAACAATATTGTATTCATAATAAAACTACATCCTCCAAAAATTATTTTATTGAACTAGAAAAAATAACAACAAAATTTATTTGGAAAAATAAAACATCAATAATATCAAAGGAATTAATGAAAAATCTAAAAGAAGAAGGCTTAATAGAACTTGATTTTGAATTATATTATAAAAAAGTAATTATCGAAACTATCTGGAATTGGCTAAGTAATAAAAAAAAGTACATCAATAGAACAGAAGAGACATGGGGGGGGGAGGGGGGGGACACAAGGTGGCTCAGTGGAATGAGAGCCAAGTCTAGAGACAGGATATCCTAGGTTCAAATATGACCTCACACACTTCTTAGCTGTGTGATCCTGGGCAAGTTCCTTCACCTGAATTCCTAGCCCCTATCACTTTTCTGCACTGGAACCAATACACAGTATTGATTCCAAGATCAAAAGTAAGGGTTTTAATTTTTTTTAGATACACATACAACAAACAATTATAAAATATAATAATGACGTGTTTTGACAAAAATAAATATCCAAATTTTTTAATGTACTATTTGGTAAAAATTGTTGAGAAAACTGGAAAGCAGTCTGGCAGAAACTAGATAAAAGGCCAATACCTCACACCATTTAACAAAATAAGATCACAATGGATATATGACCTAAAAATAAAAGGAAATATAAACAAATCAGAATTATTTATCAAATTTATGAATTGGAGATTTTTTAAAATAAATGAGATAGAAAGCATTGTAAGACATAAAATAGATAATTTTGAACATATTAAATTTAAAAAGTTTTTTCAAATAAGACTAATGTAGTCAAGACTAGAAGGAAAGTAGTAAATTGGGGGGAGGGGGTATTGTATAGATAGTCTCTTGGAAAGAGGTCTCATATCTAAAATATATAGAAAACTATGTCAAATACATAATATGAACCATTTCCAAATTGATAGACAAAAGATATGAAGACAGTTCTTAGATGGAGAAATCAAAGCTATATATAACGGCATGAAAAAAATACTTTAAATCATTATTGATTAGAGAAATGCCAATAAAAACAACCCTGAGATATCATCTCACATCTATAAAATTGGCAAAATGACAAATGTTGTAGGGGATGTAGAGAAATAGGGCCACTAATACATTGTTGGTGGAACTAATCCAATCATTTTGGAAAGCAAACTGGAACTATGCCCCCAAAGTCCTAAAACTGCATATACCTTTTGACCCAGCAATACCACTATTAGGTTTATTTCCTAAGGTCAGCAGGAAAAATGGGGGAAATAACCTATCTGTTCTAAAATATTTACAGCAGTTCTCTCTGAGGTGTGTAGAAATGGAGATTTGAACCCCAGACTTCAATCCCCAGAAGTCCTTGCTCTAGTTCCCGAGATGCCCTCTAATCTCACTGAGATTTCCACCTGGGCGAGATCAAAATTTCTATTTAACTGGCTGTCAAAGCCTACTGAGCACTCTTCCTACTTCCACTTACAAGCAGACTCGTCTCTCATGATATAAGGGAAATTGAATGGGCCTAGACACGTGCTTTTTTATTTTGTATTTTCTCTATTTCTTAATCTTTAAGTAAACCTCATAAAAATATAATACTTCTAATAGAGAAATTAAATTTTTAACTGCTACAGTTTGGCGTAGAAAATTCAGGAAAATGAAATACTATCAATCTTCTGATCTACTGTAACTAAGTTCAGCCTTTAATAGCTAGTGCCTAGTTTGTTTGTTTTTTAAGCCACGTTTATCCAAGATGCTTTTTTAGAAAACCATCTTGATCATCTCCGGCCTTCCCGCCGGCCCGGCTCAGCTCACTACTGTTGCCTGTAATCTGGACCTATTTGATTCAAATCACTCCTGTGCTGCCTGCCTGAAATCCCGACCCAGATGAACAGCCTGCCCCAGCAATTCTGGCTCATTGCCCCAGGCCCAGGACTCATTTCTATCAGCTGGTAAAAAAAACTGGAGTCATTTTCCCTTAGGTAACGATTAGCCTCCATGAGGACTGGGGGGCAGGGGATCACAGGAGGAGAAAAAGAAAGGGAAAGAAGGAAGAGACTTTTCTAAAAAGGAACTTACATGCATGGCCACTTTAAAAGGATATCTTTTAACTATATTGATGATTTCATTTACTTCACATGAGACTCAGGAAAAAAATTCAGCTCTCTGCAACTCTTTAGCTAACTTTGGGGAGGCAGCTGGGTATCTCAGTGGACTGAGAGCCAGACCTAGAGACGGGAGGTCCTGAGATGGAATCTGGCCTCAGATACTTGCTGGCGGTGTGGACCTGAGCGGATCGCTTAAACTCCATTGCCTAGCCCATACCAATCTCCTGCCTTCTGACAATAGGCATCTAAATTGATAAAAACCCAAGGAACTTTAAAGAGACTGGAGGTTATATTTTAAGACATTTCAGACTCCAACATTTTATAAAAATCTCTGTATTTCTATTTCATTTTACTGGTTGTTTTGTTTATGGTTTAACTTTGTGATTTTAACTTCATATATTACTGCATTCAATGCTATTCTGTTATACTGAATCATTTTAATGTACTGAGTTTTAACTGCTGTTATATTCTGTTGCTTTTCCCCTATAACCATATTGAACGAACAAACATTGAGTAAGCCCATATATTAAAAAACAACAACAACAACAACAACAAAACCAGCCATTCTATTTTTGACTTTGTAAATTGTCACATAGAAGATAGATGGACTCCATCAGAAATTTGCTATGACAACCTTTGGAAAATTTAATGTGCTAAATATCTCAATTGATTTGAAGAGTTTTTTTAAACATGATTTTTAGAATTTTTCTTAACAATCTCTGGTCATTTTTGCCTGCCCCTAACACGAGGTGTAAGGCCCACTCGGCCCACTCTAATAGCTGAAGTGAAATACATTTTAACCCCCAACTCCTGCATTATAAAAATGTGAATGGAATTTGGGCAGTTAATCCCAGGGCATTTGTACCCCTAAAAAGCCTCCAAAAAAGGAGCATCTCTCATTTATAACTCCTCAGCTCACTACTTAAACTTCCACCAGAATGATCTCTAGATTTCTTGATGATGTTCTAAACCCAACATAAGTTTTACTTTGTTTAAAAATATATTCATCAAGGTTGAAAGATTTGCTATGATTGTAAAAAATTGTGACAAATATCCATCAGTTCATAGGCTTTTAAAATGCCATACAGCAACTCGTGTAAGTATGATAGTGTGTTTGTTTGCTATTGTAATTAACTGGGCTATTGAGAATTTTGGGGATATTAATAACTACACATTTGTACTACTGTTCTTTAAAAATGAAAAAGGTTACCTTGTAAAAATCATTCACAGTGGATCATGGCCAGATTTCAAGAGGAAATGGATCTCATTTTTAGTGAGAAAGTCTTGTATTCTTTATTTTCTTAAGATTTTCATCCAGAAATTTTCTTTTTATTTGGATTTTTCTGATGTCCTTTTAATTTCTCTTACCAATTGATTCATATACCTCATACCTCAGCCATGCATCCCTAAGTGATCCTGCATTTTTTCAATCACCCTCAAGACGGGGAAATGTAAAAAATATTATTATTTATACTGCAAAGTTTAAATTCCTTTTAAGAAGAATTTTAGGTAAAGAAAGATACCACCTCTCTGAATCCAGAAACTGAACTGTTGGAGAAGACACCATAAAGAAGCCTCCAGACCACAAGTTGCACAAGAAGATCAAGAATGAACTTTGGGTGTGGTTGATTGAATATTCATTTATTTGTATCTATACTTTCATGCCAAAGGGGACTGCCTCCAACTGGCTTTTTGTCAATGCGTCTAGCAATTATTGGTTTTGTTTTGTTTTTTCTCTTATCTTCAAATTATTGTAATCTTTAAATTGATTATGTGTTCATGATCCTTTGGGGGAAAAAAAAACTTTTTCCCAGAGGATCATAGGGGGAAATGTAAAAATGGAGATTTGAACCCCAAACTTCAATCCCCAGAAGTCCTTGCTCTAGTTCCCGAGATGCCCTCTAATCTCACTGAGATTTCCACCTGGGCGAGATGAAAATTTCTATTTAACTGGCTGTCAAAGCCTACTGAGTGCTCTTCCTACATCCGCTTATAAGCAGACACATCTCTCAGGATATGAGTGAAATTGAATGGGCCTTTTGGCCCTCCTAGGCATGTGCCTTTTTATTTTGTATTTTCTCTATTTCTTAATCTTTAAATAAACCTCATAAAAATATAATACTTCTAGCAGAAAACCTAATTTTAATGCTACAGGCGGCAAAGAAATGGAAAGTAAAGGAATGCCCATAAATTGGAGAATGGCTAAACAAGTTGTGTCATATAATTGTGATGAATACTGTGCTGTAACAAATGATGAACAGGTTAATTTTGGAAAATATGAAAAGAGCTACATGAAATTATGAAGAGTAAAACAAGCAGAACCAAGAGAACATTATACAGAGCAACAGAAATATTGTTTGAAGAATGACTTGTGTATGTCCATTTCCAGAGAAGAAATTGATAAATAGAAATAAATAAGACAAGTTTCATATACACATATATCCTTTTGACAAATGATGCCTTCTATAACGGAGCAAGGGGAGAGAGACAACTGGATATCTGAATGTAACAAATTACTTAATTAATTTTTTTTTTCAACTAGGTGATCTGTTTCTAACTCTGAGCCATTCTGTGATTAAACTCAACTTGGAGACATATGTCTTGACCTTCTGGGAATCAAATCAGTGTCCAGAGTACTCCCACAAGCCAGCAAGAAGAGGTTGTCTGAGGGGACAGAGAATCACCCCATGATTGTTCTTGCCTCCCACCCTAACCTCTCTTCCTCCACAGGCCCTGGGCCACACTGAAGAGACATAAGCCTACATGATTTCCAATAATAGAGAGGCAGAGTAGCAAGATACAGCCCATTTGCTTCTTTTCCACAAAGCATTTGTACCTCCTAGAACACATTAATGTGTGCACGAGCAATGCCATTTGGTTCCACCCTGTAAAACATTGGGAAAAGTCCACACGCCTGGGAGCTTTGTTTCAATTGAAATGGGACATAATACAGTAGCTCTGAGACAGAAACAGCCTTTTGTTTTAATAAAATTGTCTCTTAATTTAGTAACAACGGACTGGCAATTTCCGTATCATTCTCATCCAAAAATCCTCCTAATCTGCCTGCGTGCCTGCCCTCCCTCTCTCTCTCTCTCCATATAGGCACAGAAAAAGAAAGCTGAAAATAGAGAAGAGGGGGAGAAAGAATATGGTGATAGCTAGAGGAAGGGATGCACAGTGAGGAGACTTAGATTTCAGTGTTATCCAACACGTTGCTTGATGACTTTCCAGGTAAAGGGCATGTTAGGGATTTCTTTTAAAACAGCAAAACCACTGACCAAATTCTTGCTGCTGAGTTCTCACCAACACCTGTGACGCATATCATTTCCAAGGATTTCATTAAAAGATTTAAGCCAAGAAATGGGTCTGGCCTGTCTTTATATAGTATCTTCTTATTCTGCTCTCCAGAATGAAAAGAGCTTCAAGGCCAAATCCTAAACCAATAATTTAAAGAAAAAACACTCTCTAGTCCTTTTATTTACCCTTCTCTGCTCCAATCTCCCTATAATCTCTTACTGGTGTGACTGGCGAATATTGTTAGCTATAGCAGTGTTATAAAGGATGTGCCTTCTGACAAGCGACATTGATTTGCTGAATGACAATCTTTGATTACCATTGACTCTAAATATATCTTATATGCACACCGTTGTTCACATGATATCTCCTCTAATCGATCATAAGGTCCTTGATGGCAGAGACTGTGTCTTTGCCTTTCTTTATACTCTAGCACCTAGCACAGTGACTGGCATAGTAGTTTTTTTTTTTAAACCCTTACTTTCTGTCTTAGAATCCATACATTCCAAGGCACAATCTATAGGTTCCCAGGCATAAGAATAGAAAAAAAGCTAGGTGTAAAATGGAGATTTGAACCCTAGACTTCAATCCCCAGAAGTCCTTGGTACTTCCCAGAATTCCCTATGAGTCTCCACCTGGGCAAGATCACAAGGACTATTTAACTGGCAGCAATGCCTACTTCGCCCTCTTCCATTGCAATGATGTAGTGGGTAAGCTAAGCATGGGGGTTTTGAATGAGTTAATCAGCCCTAGGCACATGGTTTATTATTTTGTATCCTTGATTTCTAATAATCCTTAATAAATCTCATTAAATATAATATTTCTATTACTAGATGCTAAATTTAATTTTTACATAGGCAATTAGTGTTAAGTGATGTAACCAAGGTCACACACTGTAAAGATTAAAATTTTGGGGAAGCTGAGGCAGGTAGAAATTGGTTTCTCTCTGCAAGGAGTATTATTTTTATAAGGTTTATTAAAGGTCAAGGGTTAAAGAAAATACAAGCAAGAGAAGCACATGCTAGGTGGGCCATGAGGCCCACCCAAATTTCACTCACATCATGAGACACATCTGTTTGCCAGCGGAGCCAGGAAGAGAAGAGACCCTACCGTGGGCGGAGACCCTTTAAATAATGATTTTTCTCAGGTGAGAATTCAGTGAGATTACAAAGCATTCTGGGGAAGTGGAGCAAGGACTTCTGGGGATTGAAGTCCTGGATTCAAGTCCATTTTTACAACATCTGGGATATATCTGAAGTTGTATTGGAACACAGGACCTCCCATCTTCAGGTCTGGCTCTGTATCCAGTGAGCTACCCCACTGCCCCTGGCACAGTAGATTTTAAGAAATACCTCCTGATGGATAAAAAGGTAAGGTATAGCACAAAGACAGAAGTAAGTTCCAGCACCAACTAAATTCCCTTTATGACTACACTGTTAAGGAATAAAAATAGCAACCAACATGTATTTATCTATAGCATCAAATTCTGCTGACAATCATCTCTTCTTTCTGGGTCTTTGTGACTCTCTCTTGTTTGTCTCCTACCTGTCAAACTGAACTCCTTCTTAGTCTCCAAATTTGTCTTGCATTAATGTACATGTTTTCTTTTTTAGAATATAAGATCCTTGAGGGCAGAAATTATTTAACTTTTGTGTCTGTATCCCTGGTGCCTACAATTGTGTTTAATAAATACCTGTTGGTGGATTAATTTAGCCCTTTAAGCATTATAAAGCACTTGCCTCAAAACAATCCTAAAAGAAAATTGCACATAAATATAATTATTCCTTTTGGTACCAAATGCAAAGGTTGTCCCTAACCTGCACACAAGGAAAACAAGAATAAAACAGGTTAAATTCAAGATCGCTCAAACAGAAATGAGAGAGTTAAGATACAAACCTAGTTCTTTCCACACTCAGAATCCTTGGCTCTTTCCACAGTATCATGCCTCTTAAGAAAGCGACACAAATTAAATTGCAGAAAAGAAAAGGTCATTTGCCCATTGCTACTCCCTCCCCCACCACCAAATTGCTTAAATTTATTCTGTAAAACTGCACTGTAACAAAGTACAATCTTTCAAGGATGGGCAAGCGAGCAGAAAGAAGTAATGGTAATCAAAACACTTCACCATAACATCTCCAAAATGTTTAGATTCTGACCCTTTCAGTTATGCACAGCTGACATTTAAATAGAAAGCTAAGAACCTCAGTAGTTAAATTCAGGGCAAGGAGAAAGTTTTAGATTTGCCCTCAAATCTATTCTTTCCACTACTCCTGATATCAATTAGTCAATAAGCATGAAATTCTCATATTCATTCAAGTCAATAAACATCCATCAGTAAATATTTATTAAGCCCCTACTATGTGTCAAGTACTGTTCTGAGGGCTAGGAAGGCAGATAAAGAAAGGAAAAAGCAGTCTTTCCCCTCAAGAAGTTCATATCTGAATGTAGGAGACAAAAAGCAAGTAAGTATGTACATTAAAAATATATACAGGGGAGAGGGGGACAGCTAGGTGACTCAAATCCGAACTCAGACACTTCCTAGCAGTTGGGACCCAAGACAAGTCACTAACCCCCAATGCCTAGACTTAAGGCTCTTCTGCCTTGAAACCAATACACACAGTATTGATTCTAAGATAGAAGGTATGGGTTTAAAAAAAGAGGCACACACACGTAGTGAGAGCCAAAATTAAAGTCGTTTGTAGTATGGGTGAGGAGAAGGGTGGCTGGTTGTTGGACATTGTCTTTCTATTGAAAAAGGACCAAAATGACACCCCTATGATAGGGTCGCTGTTTCATGTGTCTGACTGGCTGTTCAGATCAATAGGAGCCCAAAGGGAAAGCATCTGAGGAGCCTGGGAAAGGCCTCCAGCAGAAGATGAGATATAAACAGTCCTGAAGGAAGCCAGGAGGGAGAACGTTCAAGGAAGAGGGGGAAGGAGAGGCAGCAAAAAGGCAAGGTCAAAACCTAGAACATAAAGTCCAAACATACTTTCCAACTCAAGATATTAAGCCCTACCAGAATATAGTTTTTATATCCTGCTTCTTTATGGGAATTATTCATTGCTTCACTTGTTTTAGGTGAATTCCTAAGTGGGGCAATAGTTCTTCTATGTAAAGACAAGAAGATACTCCAAGGGCAATTCTCTACTCCTTCCTCCCTCTAGGAAGGAAAGAGCTGGGTCAATCTGAGCATACTCCAGCCACAATACAGTCTTTGTTCACAGCTCTATCATCCTCCTACTGGATGATGACCACACCTGTTTCTTTACCAAAAGGGTATATGCCTTCAGATACTCTGTCAGGCATTTTCCTTATAAAAACTCTGGTAGGTAGGTAGGTCATGCAAGCAATATTATTTGCAATCCACAGAAAATCAAAGTGGGACCCAGAGAGGTGATCTGATTTCCCCGGGGCCAAGAAGCTAATATTTATACTTCCAGGCTCTGATTTCACCCATGTCATTGGTTTCACTAGTGTATTTCATCCACTGGTACGAATCACAAGCCCACCATGCTGCTGTATCCTGCCGCCTACTCCTTCCAAAAGTCATCACCTAGTGACCAGCCTTTTGATAATAAGATTCTCCAAACTTAGGCTCTCACTTGAAGGCTTGCCAGCTTGATACACCAAAATGGCAATCTTGCTTTTCCATATGTACCACACTCAGGGGTACACTGAAGCCAATTTTAACTGCCTTGTGGTTAAATTTTCAGTATAAGCATTTACATTTACACTTTAAAAATCAAGTCCAATGACAGAGGATAGACTTTAAATGAACACTCTAATGCAAATACTATCAACAAAGCAATGGGTTCAAATCAAGAAAACATCTAATGCCCAGTGGACTTACGCGTCGGCTATGGGGGGTGGGGGGGAGGAAAAGAAAATGATCTATGTCTTTAACGAATAATGCTTGGAAATGATCAAATAAAATATATTAAAAAAAATAAAAAAAAAGGAAAGGAAAAAAAATCAAGTCCAGAGGAAACCAAGTGGCACAGTGGATAGGGCGCCAGGCCTGGAGTTGGAAGGACCTGGGTTCAAATATATGGCCTTAAACACTTCCTAACTGTAACCCTGTGCCGGTCACTTAATCCTGTTTGCCCAGCCCTTGCCCTTCTATCTTAAGAGTTGTTACTAAGACAGAAAATAAGGGTTTTAAGGACAGGAAAATAAATGACTTGCCAAAAATAGGGCTTGATTTATTGTTTTGCTGATTGTCTAGATTTAAGAAAATGTTAATAATGCAAACTTTAAAATGTGTGTGCATTTTCCCCCAGAGAGCCTCCTGTTAAAGGTTTACCAGCACATCAGTGTTTTGCTCTATAAACATTACTTGATCTCAGCAGGAAGGTAGTAGAAGGCTATGGGAATAAAGTCATCACCAGACTGGAAGGCTTAGTGCCTGGAGGCTAACAAAAATAATAATAACAGACATTCATATGGCTCCTTGAGATTTGCAAAGTGTTTCCCACCTCATTTAAGCTTCATAATACACATGACCATACTCCCATCTCTCGGCTCCCCTTTGCACAGTCTGGAATCCACACTCTCCTCACCTCTATCTCTGAAGGAAACTAGGGATTCTCAGCTCAGCTCATGAGTCACTTTTCTACATGAGGCATTTCCTGACTACTTTGTGGCTACTGCTTTGGGGAGAAGTAGAAGAAAAATGACTGGCCCCAGAGCTGGTGAACCTAAATTCATACCCAGTCATGTCTCCCCAGCTGCTAACACATTCCCTCTAAGTCTTTCCATCTACTCGTATGGGCCATTTTTATCTCGTATGGAGAGAGGGAGGGAGGGGAGAAGGAAGAAAGGAAAATAGAGAGCAGAAAGAAGGGAGGAAGGAAAGCACAGATGAAGATCACCTATCACAGTCCACAGCTGTATGCCAAGTTTCCATGTGAAGGTGAGAATGATGGCTACATGGAAATACATATTATATGATAATACATCCACAACCTATATCATATTACCTGCCATCTTGGAGAAGGGGGACATAAATTTCAAAATGTCAGGAAATTATTATTAAAAATTGTATTGACATGCAATTTGGGGGAAAAAAACTAAAATTCTTTTAAAATTGAAAAAAAGTTATGGTACAGAGCTGGTCAGGAAGTGTTTGTTGATAGACATTGGCAAAGCCTGGGAGAAGCCAAAGTCATTTTCATCCTCAATAATGTATCAAAGCAGGACTGCAGGTATTATAAAGAAGAAGGGAGGGGAGATAGGAAAGAAAATATTAAAGAACAGGGGAAGGTTCAAAGTGTCTCTTTAGTCAGAATCTGGCTTTAAGTGCTGGCCCTGAGATCTATCTTGAGCTTGAGAAGGGTTTGCTAATTTCTAATGAGCTAGATGAGAAACAGTCTACAAATGAAGAGCAAGCTCATCACAAAATTATGAGTGCCCAAAATATACCAATTACTTATGCACAACTAACAGCACTACATAGTTACCAAGTAAAAAATGTCATGTGCACTTACTGAAAAGTTTCACTATCATTCTGAGGAGGAAAAGTATTTTGAAGGTATTGTAGAAATATAGAAATTGAGAGAATCCCTTTCTATCTCCACCTCCCAAACTGACTCAGAGATCCATCAAATGCCAGGCTCTGGGCTGCTGTGCTGTGTAAAATGCCAAAGGCACATACCCTGAATAAAACAAGAAATGGAAGTTTTCAACAAAGCTATCCAAAATTCAACTCACACAGCCCCAAATCAGTCTGAAGAGAAAGTCTCAGAATATCCCTAGGGAAAATCCTCCATCCTACATATATGCTTGAGGGTGACACAATAACTTTCCCACAATCTCCTCTCCTATGAATTTCCATGATTTTTTCAGGATCAAAATACTCAGGAACATTCATAAATATTTTAGGCAAAGGAGGAATTTTATGCTGATGGATTTCAGATTCTATCAGGGTGCTACATCCACAGCAGGTGTCAATTAAAGTAACAGAGGCAGCTTACAGTCCTTCCAGAGCCTAGAGTGCCTATGTCAGAAAAGTATTTTCAGAACTATAACTAGCAATCCTGACTCCCAGGAAAAGCATCACAAAATATACCAAATATACCTGAGACAAGCAACACAAACCACAATCTCACATTAACTTCTAAAGACAAATTTAGTTGGGGGTAGGGGAAGCATACCATCTGGTAGTTTCCCATTTTAACCATTGACTGTTGCTAACTAAGTGTTAAGCTGAGTTGTTTCTATTGGTTTAGGGAGTAAAAGTGTTATTAGCATCTTATGAATTTCATGATTTGGGAGGGCAAAGTCTTAATCACCCTGTCCAAGCTACAGGTCTGAGTACTTTAACCTTCCACAAGGATAAAGGACTGGAGGAATTTGAGATGATGAGGTCCCCAAGGAGGCCCTGTTCTCCATCAGACAGAATCATAAAAGTTCTTAACATTTCTTTAAGGAAATAAGGACAAACAAGATGATGTAGGGACCCTTACCAGTCCAGACACCCCCATCTCCTCCCCATCTCTAGTAAACTTTAAAGGGATTTTGTAATGGCAAGACTGGAAGATCAGGTCCCACTTCACCATGCTCACCGTCCTTCCTGTAGGATCACTGGCCAACCATGTTATATGCCCACAATATAACTAACAGCTGCTGAATGCTCATCCCTCCTTGACCACCTACTAAACCTCCATTCTCAGATTGTAGCCTCTCTTTGTTTAGAAATCACATTTACTGCAAGTGAGTAACTTTTGTCCCATAGGATCACCTTACCGAGGCTAAATACTGTTCTGTTCACTGTGTTGAATAAATGATAAACTGTGTGCCAAATTTTTAACAGAACAAGACCCTGGCTTATCTGCCTATCAGGCAAAGGATCATTCAAAGCAAAGAAAAGAGCTTCAAGAGAAGGCAAACCAATATTCCAATGACTTTTTGATCTCACAGATGAGGTAGCCCCTCCACAGATACAGATCTCAACCTATCCACACCTGTTGGTCTAGTGCAACTTTTTCCTGTCCACATCTTTTCGTAAGGGAGCACAAGTGACATCAAATATATTGGGGACTTTTCTCACATTAAGGTGGTAAGGATGCCAAGGGAGCAATGTAGGCTGTCTATAAGTCATCCAAATATTCCTACTCAAATACATCAATTTTGTGATAATTTCTCTCTACATATTTTTAGAGTAATTTCTACTTTCCCTTCTCCTAGGTAGCTAGGTAGCAGAGTGAATAGAGCACGAACCTGGAGTCAGGAAACCATGAATTCAAATCAGATCTCTAATACTAGTTGTGTGATCCTCTAAGTCATTTAACCTCTGTCTACCTCAGCTTCTTCAATTGTAAAATGGAGATGACAACAGCACCTACCTCCAAGGGTAGTCATGAAGATCAAAATGAGATATTTGGAAAGTGCTTAGCTTATTACCTAACACATAGCAGGCACTTCAATTCCTGTTTCGTCCCTTCCTAGTGAATCACTCCATCCTAGAAGTAGTTGCTTTCTGATGTCAAACTTAGCCTTTAGTAGCTTCTAAAACATCATTACAATTAAAGGTCCTGGAAAATGTGAATATACTTCTCTGTAACACTCTCTCTCCCCCCTCCTTACACTCACACTGAGGAATAACTGAAATTACAAATATCTACATATGGCGTGTAGGGAGGGGGCAAGGGCTGAGTGGAGAAGGAGTAGCTGTAATTCATAGCAGATGGGGCCTCAGACAGCCTGTGAAGGGCACTGTCTTAACATGCCACAATGAACCAAAATGTAATAACCTTCCCTCGTGCAATCTATTTCTGTTTCTCAGGATTAAGAAATGGAAACCAGTCCTGATAAACTATTGAAGCAGCAATGGAATAATTGAGTTAAATCAATTACACAAAATAAAATGAGGAGAACATTCCCCTACAAACCAGCAAATTTTAGTTCCCTCACTACCATCTCAGAACTTTTCATGCAAAACTCTACAGAAGGAAAAGAAAATTCCTATTTGAGACAACCTGTCACACTGCTGGTGAAGTACTTATCCATTACCATCCTCATATCAATTATTTGTCAGAATCTACAGGCACTGCACAGAGGCATTGCTGGGAAGGCTAGAATTATACAAAGATTGAGGTTCTTTTGCCTTCTTTTTCCATGGCATGTGAAGTTTTGGCATCACACGCCAGGTGTATAATACTTCAGCAACAAGGCATGAGTTATAGTGCAATAATTCACACCTTGCCAGTGCTCACACATTGAATACTTAGCATAAGGGGGAAGAAAAATGTTATTGATGTATTTATAATGTGAGCATATCATTAAGGAATATTAAGGCATCTGTCATGCTCACAGCAAGGTCCTTGTAGATGTTCAACTTCTCCCAAAAATTATTTTCATAATGAATTTTAAATCAAACTGTTGGACACCATTCCAAGAGAACAATTTACTGGCCAACACATAAATAGGGAAACGAGGTGGAAGAACAATGAGGAGTCTGTTTATCATACAATGCTAACATCTGCACAGCTCACAGCCAGATTTATTGGGTAGGCTCTGAACCCTGCACGAGTCCCTATTTTCAAATAAATTGCAAATTCAATCAATGCACCACCCATGCAACATGCCAGATGCTCTACTGAAGGGCAGGAAACATTTATTTTAGCATTCTCTTTTAGGCTCTTCTGCAGTATAAAATACTGGTAACAGTCACCAAAAAAAGGTTATTCCATAACCAATCTGCCAGGAAGAATCTTAAATCCACTTAGCTGTAAGAATGGAACTTTGCAGAAAAAATTGATCATCATGCAACATGGAGAACATCCTTTTAAACCTATGTCTCCTCCCTCCAAACACAAAAAGAGAGGGTTGGTTGTCTGAGACAAGTCCATAGGGCATCATCTGCCTGCCCCTGGGCATATTTCATTCTTGTTTAATTCCAAAAGGAACTTCATGGAAGCAACATAAACCCATAACCTTGCTGCTTACAGCATTCCTATAACCTAAACATGAGGTTTACATTAGATTGTACCAAAGTATGTTTTTACTAAAAAAAAAAAAAAACTCTTTTTTATTGTGAATTTAGCAATTATGAACAAAAACAAATGTGCCAATACGCAAAAAAAGGATATAAGAAGTGATGAATATGATAGCTTCAGAACAACATGGGAAGACATGTACAAACTGATGCAGAATGAAATGAGCACAACTAGGAGAGCAATTTATATTATGACAAAAATAAAAGAGGGAAAATAACGTTAAAAGGCCTTAGAACTCTTGACACATTCTTAAAGGTATTTTTTCTTACACAATAGTTTTCATTTAATTAGGGAAATAAGGCAAGTAGATAGTTATTTCCCCCCTTCACCATAATCCACCCCATCTTCTCATTTCCTTTGTTTCAGATACCTTACTCCTTATTCGCCCTCATATATTTAAGTCACACTATACCAACTCATACTCCCTTATGTACCAGTGGGAAAGAACCAGCCTCCCTAAGGGGAAATAAACATGGTAACCAATCCAACTCAGACATTAAATTCCATCAACTGCCAAAACTAATATTAGTCAATATGGCTAAATGGATAGTCAAAGATAAGTGGCTTCAGAGTCACTGAAGAAGGAAGGCATTATTAGCCTGGAAAGGAGCTGAAACTTGCCTTCAAGTTCCAGGAAAATATAATATTCTTCTTGGTTTGTTTTATTCCACAGGACATTAATATAGAATGTTATGGCTGAAATAGATTAGAGGGATTTACTGTTTGTGTGGCCTCATTGAAGCCATCAAACTTCTTCAGACTTTAGTTGTTCATTTCATGAGCCTCTGTTTCCCCATCTGTAAAATGAAGGAAATTAATTTGGATTACCTCTAAAGAACTTTTCCATATCTAACTTTACAACCCTTTGATTTTATGAGCTGTAAAATAAGAATGCAGAATCGATACTCTTGAAGCCAAGGGTTCCTAACTTGGAGTTAGTAAACATGCTTAAAAGCAAAACAAAACAAACAAACAAACAAACAAAAACTACAGGGGAAGCTGGGTGGCATAGTGGATTGAGAGCCAGACCTAGAAATGGGAAGCCTGGGTTCAAATCTGGCCTCAGACACTTCCTAGCTGTGTGACCCTGGGCAAGTCACTTAACCCCCACTGCCTACCCCTTACTACTCTTCTGCCTTGGAATCATACTTAATATCAATTCTAAGACAGAAAGTAAGGGTTTAAAAAAAAAAGAAAGAAAGAAAATGAAAGAGAAACAACAAAGACTAATAGGAAACATTCCCTTCCCTCAAAGAGCTTTCATTCTACTGGTTTATAATAAAAAACAAACCAAGAAGCCATAAAGAACAGAATTTTCTGGTATTTTTTAGAGTATCTCTCAGGGACAGCTAAGTAGCTAAGTGCCTGGAGCCAGAGGGGTTTGAATTCAGATCTGACCTCAAGACACTTCCTAGAAGATGTATGACCCCCTGCAAGTCAATTAACCCCAAATGCCTAGCCGCTAGGTTCTTTTTGCCTTAGAACCAATAAATACTTAGTATTTATTTTAAGGCAGAAGATATGCAGTTTTTAAAGTATCTCTCAGTGTCCTCTCATTGGTATCCATTGCATCTATCTACCTAATTTTTGCCTTATCAAGCAACTTAAAACTAACTTTCCATTTTTCTTTGCCTCAATATTCAATTAGTTGCCAAAAGTGGCTTCAAGTCCATCCTACTCATCACTGTTTCTCACAGCTAACCCTCTTCTCACAACAAGCAGAGCCAGCACACTAGTTCAAGTCCTCATCATCTCTCTCTTGAATTACTGTAGTTAAACCTAACTGGTCCCTCTGCCTTAAGTCTTTCCATGCCAATCCATATTCTATATTCCTGCTAAAGGGAATTTCATAAAGTTAATCACATCTTCCTATAGTCCATAAATTCCAATGGCTCTCAGTTACCACTAGGATATAATATAAAGAGATTTCTGGCATTTAAAGCCTGTTTTTAAGGTGGCCCCAATCTACCTTTCCAGCCTCATTACATATTACTCCTCTTTCCATGGCCAAGGTCCCAAACAAGCCTGCCTATCTTGTAGTTCCTCAGCCACAACTGTGACTGTCTGTCTCTATCGATGCCTTTGTCACTGGTTGCCACCTTGATGAGAATGTACTCTCCTCAACTCCATCTCTTGGAATTCCTTCAGTCCTTAACTCAACCAACACCTTCTACATAAAGCCTTTCCTGACCCTCCTGGTTGTTAGCGCCACCCCTCCAAAAGAAACTTATATTTATTTTGCATATATTCTATACAGAGGCAGTGATTTCATGGTAGAAAGAAGGCTAGCCTCTAGGTAAGGAAGCCCTGGGTACAAATTCCACCCCTGGCCTATGCTAGCTGTTTGCCTCTGAACATCACTTAGCCTCTTATTGCCAGATAATTCTATAACATTAGAAGTGGCAGAGAGATACAGACCTGTATTGGCAGAGGGAGTTTTCTCATCTGAAAGTTCCTAATATTAATGTAATTACAAATCACTCCAACTCCTCTCCCTATCCTATATTCTGTATCTTTGTGGACACGTTGTCTTCCTCCCCCCAAAATGATAAGCTCTTTGAAAGTAGATGCTTTCATTTTTGCTAGGACAGTGCCTGGAACATAGTGGCACTTAAATGCTTGTTAACTGATACCAACTCATCTGGAATGTATGAAACAAGAACATTTAGCCAAATGGTCTCCAAATTTTTTAAACTATGTCCCCCTACCAGTATATCATGTTGTTCTCCTGGTGTATATTTGGGAGTGTGGGGAGTTTTCCCAATGCAGCTGTTGCTGCATTGTTTGGATGGCCAATTAGATTATATAACTACTCTGAGAAGCCAACATAGGGCTCAGAAGGAAGAAGATTGGGACTTTGTAAAATAGAGAGAGGTGGTCAAGTCAGGAACTATTGTACAGTGATGGTTGAGGGGTACATTGGTGAGAGGTTGTGCTGGATTGGCTATGGAATGAAGAGTGGAATTTTAACTACTTTCTCACCTTCCCATTAGTTAATGACAGAACCCTGTGGGGTTCATTTTAGGATCCTTCAGGGGGTCCTGACCTCCTACTTGAAGATCAGTGGTCTAGATAACAAGACAGAGGAACATAAAAGCATTCAAATGAATTAAATTAACTTTTTTATGTTCCTTCTTTGTCATTGCTAAGAAGAAGCTACCAAATTTCTCTCTAAAAGAATTCTTGCACCCTCTGAACAACTCTGAGATATAGCCATACTTCCCATTTCAGAATCAACATCATATTAGACACTGTAGTACAGGACACAAAATTAAAACACAATCTTGATTGTGAAATTCATGATATAAACACAGCCAACCTTTCATCTTTCAATATCCAATCCTCCTTTAATTGAAGACACATGATGCTATCAAATGCAAATCAAGTTTGGTTTGAGGCTTCCTCAGGGAGGAGTCATTCTTTGATATCAGAAGCCAAGGGCCAAATTTGGGAAACACTGTTCTATTCCCAACAATGGTCCCACCCCCATTTTTTCCCTTCCCTTCCTACCCCTCAGGTTTGCTTGCATAAGGGCCTCCATGTAATGACAATTCTAGCTAATGTCTGTTTAATCTAGTAAGGCATTTACTTAGGAATCTTTCGGTGGTGTTTTGAGCTCTAAGAACCCAAACAGATGATGAGAAAAGATGGGTAGTCATGTCACTTTGTGGATATGAGGGTGGAGGTCACAGTCAAACTTTTCAATTTCATCTATTTGCAGAAACGAAAACAAAAATCAAGCTGAAGGCATTTGGTTGGTTCAATTTGACGAGAATAGCTTTTTCCTGATAAATGGTCCTTTGGATAGCAAATAATTCCAAGTCTGGGCCAGTAAACTCAACTGGTGAGAAGAGGATACTAATGAAGGCCACAGTCATGAATTCAATTCCCATACAGTTGGGTTCATATAATGAAAAATCTTGTTCCACAGTCACATAATCCTAGCATACCAACAGGCAAATATTTATAGCAACTTCTGGCTGCAACCTATTGACCCAACAGTAACTTGAGCCTAGACAAAACAGAGAGAATTAGGATTTCTACTCTGAGAGGACGAATTCCTTTTTTCACCCAGATCTGGAGCCCATGGCAGGAAAAGACTTTTCTACTCAGATTGAGTAGGGGAGAGAAGAGAAGCCAATTCTTATCAGAAACTCTCCATTTCACTCTCATTCTAAGGAAGGCTCCTAACGTTCTCATCACTCTGAAGTTCCCGGAGCTCTTGAATTAAATTCTATTATGTGGCTCAACAACTAGCTCTATTTACAGTACAATCAAGAGAGATTTTCAAGGAAACTAATGTAATTTGGCAGAATTATATTTGTATAACTAATATTTTTATGGCACTGTAAGATTTGCAAAGTACTTAACATATTTTATTTCATTTCATACTTACAAGAACTTCATGAGTGTTATTATAATCCCCATTTTACAGATAGGGAACCTAAGGGTGACAACTTAAATGACTCGCCTGGGATCACATAACTAATAAATATCCGAGGGAGGATTTGAACCCATCTTCCTGTCTCCAAGTCAAGCGCTCTATCCAAGATGGATTTTAAAAAATAAAAATAAAACTGTGCATGGACATATGTCTCTGACATTATTCCATAATACTTCCCTTTACCTACTCCAGGAACACAATATTCCATCTCCTAAATCTGTGTTCCCCTGTTCCCATGCCTGGAATGCATTCCTTCTTTATCTCTCTCTCTCTCTCAGATTCCTTCACCTGTCAAAGCTCAGCTCAGGTGCTCCTTCCTTTGTCATTCTGCCCACCTGTCCCCAACTAGTAAGTAGCACTTGCTCTTTTCTCATTGGCTTTTCTATTTTACTAATCACTGTGCATTTCTGTACTTCCCTTCACCACCTGAGGGCAGGGATTGGGTCTCCATATGGCCACTGCCTAGTGGACACTTAAACATTTGCTGAGTTAAACAGCTGGTCATGAAAAGGACAAAACCATATAACTGACTAAATACAAATGAGTTACAATCACTAGAAAAAAAGGAATAGAATTCATGTCCACATACTCTGCCTCTGAAGTAGCCTCTGAAGCAATGTGCCTTAGGCGAGGGGTATCAAACTCCAGTGAAGACTTGTTTGCTACAAGTCACATATGGATTTTTGTTGTTCAGTCATTTCATTCTTGTCTGACTCTTTGTGACCCCATTTGAGGTTTTCTTCACAAAGATAGTAGAATGGTTTGCCATTTCCTTTTTTGGCTCATTTTACAGAAAAGGAAACTGAGGCAGTCAAGTGCCTTGCCCAGGGTCACACAGCTAGTAAGTGTCTGAGGCCATATTTAAACTCAAGAAGAGGAGTCTCCCTGAATCCAGGACTGGCACTCTATCCACTCTGCCACCAAGCTGCTTGTAATTTTCACACATTAAGAACCCCTTTAAATGCTTGAACAGAGCACTGGCCCTGGAGTCTAGAAACCGGAGTTCACTTATTAGCTGTGTGACCCTAAGTAAGTCATCTCAGTGTCCTCAACTGTAAAATGAGAATAACAACAGGACCTACCTCACAGAGTAATTGTGGGGATCCAATAAGATAATATTTAACTAAAAAGCAGTTAGCAGAGTATATGACACATAGTAGGTGCAATATCAATGCCTATTCTCATCTTTCAGTATCTTCTCTAGGATAAATATCTCTAGTTTCAATATGAAACAAAACAAAACAAAAATAGGTCTTCCATCTTCAAGTTCAATGTTCCACCAGCTGGTAGTGCCCCTTAAAGTCTCAGAGTCTACCACATCAGTCAAGTATTCCTACTCTAGGATGAGGATGTGATTAATGGATTCCTCCCAGTCACAATCACACAGTTAGGGTCAAAGACTCCACTCTGTGGGAAACTAGGTGTTCATTTTGTGTTTCATACGAAGCCAGGTAATCACTATCCCCTTTCTCCCAATAATTTTAGGGTGGCATCATGCTTACTCAAATTACCAAGTACTTACTATTTGGGGAAGTTAGGTAGCACATAGACAGAACACTGGGCCTAGAGTCAGAAGAACTGGATTAGAATGTCACCTCAGACACTTCCCAGCTGTGTGACCCTGGGCAAATCACTTAACCCCAATTGCCTAGCCCTTCCCACTCTTCTGTCTTAGAACTGATACCCAGTATTGATTCTAAGACAAAAGGTAAGAGTTCTTTTAAAAGTACCTACTATGTGTCAAACATTGTGCTAAATGCTAAGTTCTGCTCAAAAAGATCTAATGACACCCAAAACAAAACACTTCTAACTTGGATAGGAAAGAACAAATACAATTAACTCCAATTAATTGACTGTACTATTATGAGCATTTCTTTCCATTACAACCTAATTAACATTGAATAATATTTTATTATCCTTAAACATATATGGTAACAGTCTTCTTTCTTTTAAAAATTAGTCTAGAAAACTTAAAGGGATAAATGAGGAAAATCAGATTTAGATGATCTCTGCTCCATTTTTGACACAGGGTGAAAGCCTTGCATTTTGGCTTTAAAGCAAAAATTCAGCCGTTAAAAATAAATAAGAAACCAGCTGCACTTGGGGGTATTTGGGAGATCTGGATTTCTGTACTACATCTGCTCAGTGCAGAAATCACAAGTCATTTTCAAAACTGCAAATGATGAAAAATCATGTGAGAAACAGGGGAGAAGTAAGAGAAAGGAAACAGATGATCACTAACTTAACTACCCATAATGGCAATTTTGACTATCACTGGCAATTAGAATATCACTGTTCATGTTGTTAATGATGAATGAGAAAGTACAAGCAACCTCATTTATCCAGAAGTCTATACAATTCAGGGATGAACCAGGAATTAAGGAAAAAAATATATTTGTGGATTAAGGAAAACAGCTATCACTAGGAAAGGAATGGAATCAGAGTCAGGCTGAAGTCTAATAATTCAGAATTGCAGATAAAATTAAAGGTTGATGATTTAATAAGTTTAGTTTATTTCTCCAAACTTCATTTAGGTTTTGTTTTATTTCCTGGCACAGAAATCAGAACTAAAAAAGGCTCTTTAAAGATCATTTGGTCAAATTTTTATTTTTCAGCTGAAAAAATTAGGGTCTAAACAGACTGCTGCAACAGATAACAAATAGCAAAATCAAGGTTTGACCCTTGGTCAAATCCCATGAGCTTTCCACTATACCACACTATCAAATTTGAAGAGGGAAAGAAAGGGAAGAGCTAAAAGCATGTGGCACAATGAAAAATGAAAGCTTACATTGAGGTAAGAGCCAGAAAACTTAGAACTAGAAAATTATTCCAGGATATTAAATGTATGGATAAATGAACCTAGACTTAGCAATAGTTTGTAAGGGCATCACTATATCACAGCATAGTAGACCAATTTCCATCTATAATAGTAACTTTGCGTTGCCAAGAAAAGCTATAATTGCACCTATTACATTACAGCTATGTATTATTAACATATGTTTTATACACACAAAAAGGAAGTAAAATGTGCAATGCAAGGAAATATATAAATTTTATAAGGATTTCCACCAATGGTTAAAATTTCTGAAGTGTTGGTGATATTAATGAGAAGTTAGAATATATATTCATCCATTCATAATCCCTTCTCCTCTAACTCTAAAAAATAAATGAAGCATCACTCAACCAAGTGTTGAAAACAGTGAGCCTTAAGCATAGTGGATAGAACAGTCAGATACCTATAGAATAAATGTTCCTGCTTTAAGGCAACCCTGATCTCTCTTCAGAAAATAATTGCTTAGCAATGCAAAGTTAAGCAAATGATCTCACCACATTGAATGTTTGGACAAAGTGAAGAAATTTAATTGGATCTAAGTGTAAAATCTTATACTTGAGTTCAAAACACAGACTTCAAAAACACAGGATGACTGGGAAACACCCCCCCCAAAAAAAAATCAATAAAAGTAGAGTGTGATTATGGCCGTCAAAAAAAGAAAAAAAACCCCAACAACTAACTCCAACTAATTACTACTTTAAGAGAGGCCTGCTGTACTCTACCCTGGTCAGACCCATCTGGAATATACAATTCAGTTCTGGTTGTTCTATTTTGGGAAGAATATTGGTCAATCAGATGGAACACACCCAAAGGAGAGCACCTCAATATCAGACAATATGAGGTTTCGTTGAAGGAAGTTGGGCTGTTCGGTGTGGAGGAAAAGAAGCCATAGGGAGGACCTGATAGTTCTCCAAATATATGAAGCACTATCACATTGGGGGAAGCATTAGATTTGTTCTGCTTAGCCTCAAAGCAAATAAACTAGGAGAAATGGGTAGAAATGACAAATTGGCTGAGATTTATTATAACAAAAAACAATTCGAGCTATCAAAAAGTGAAGAAGGCCACCTCAAGAGCTAATAACTTCTTCCAAATTGAAGGTCTTCCCATCCAAAGCTCTATGACCACTTGTTAAGTATAGTGTAGGGGAATCTTACTGTCTAATTGGACCAGGTAGCCCTAAATTCCTGCCAATTCTGTTATCTCACAATTTGATTAGAATGCTAATAACCTCAGCAGAAGTAAAATTAATAAATATATATGCATACTAAAGAACTAAGACCACCTCCATTCTTGAGTACAAGTTTTAATAGGTGAAGGGAAGAAAAAATATGGAATGAAGAAGGAGACATGGAAAGAATATTATACCAGGGTCAAGACTTCTAAGATCTAGATATTTTGACTATGGACTATGCGACTGTGGGCAAATCCTCAGTTTCAGTTTTCTCATCTATAAAATGTGATAGGTTGGGGATGAGAGCATAGCCTACATGATCTTCAAGGTTCCACAGATCCCAAACATAATGTATGTAGGGATACTGAAAGAGGGGAGACTAGAAACGTCAAATATAGACTTAACCAACTTCACCATTTAATTAGCTGGTTGACCCTGGTTACAAAAAAACATTGCTTTGAGAAAAGGAAATATGAGACTAAGAAAGTACCATTCAAATAGAGACCTTTCAGAATTAAGGATCTTTTTATTAATTATATTTAACCATGAAACATTTTGGAATTGAAATTCAAACCTTAGCAAACTATTAACAACCATATGAAAGAATGTTCCAAATCACTAATAAGAGAAATGCAAATCAAAACAATTCCAGAGTTTTGCCTCACATTCAGCAAATTTGTTGGAGAAATTATGGAAAGATGGGTACACTAGAGTAGTGTTGTTTGTTGTAGAGGCGAATTTGTATAACCATTCAGAAAAGCAATTTGGAATTACACAAATAAAGTAACTAAAACATTCATATCCTTTGACCCAGAGACTCCACAACTAGCCAAATACACTCCAAGGAGGTCAGTGATAAGGAGAATGGCTCCATATACACCAAAATACTTCAAAGGGCACTTTTTGTGGTAGTAGATATGCAGCAGAAGTCCCATAGATTGGGGGGGAAAAAACAAGCTGTGGTATATAAATGTAAGGGAATATAACTGCTTTAAGAAATAACAAATATGATAATTAATGGAAGCATGGAAAGACTGGCCTAATTTCATAGAGTGAGGTAAGCAGAGCCAAGAAAACAAGATACACCATGACTACAAGTAAATGAAATAGACAATGTTACCAAAAAAAAATTTTTTTTAAATGACTGTTGCGAAATTAGAAAGAAGAATCATGGTCCCAAAAAATAAATATAAGAAGGTGTCCTCATCACATTCTTCATGAAGGTAAGAGGTCCAAAGGTGTGGAATATTGTTTATATTTTCAGACGTTTCCCAGATATTAATTAGGTTTGCTAATTTTCCCACTCTTCTTTTCACTTGGTCTAAATTTTTTGTTATATGGAATAGGCTCTCTGAAGGGGAGAGAAGGAAATATACTGGGAGAAACTCTATTGATAAAAAATAAAATATATCCAAAAAAGGATTTTAAAAAGACATTTAGACATTAATTCTTTACAAGCTATGACAAAAGTTTGTGACTGCCTTTAAAAAAATAAAACAAATAAGCATAACGGAACTCAAATCTCCTTCAAAGTAATCACCCTTGGAAGCCACAGTCTTAAAATTTTATTTGTAATTTTCTTGGATTAGGTATCAGCAGAACGTTGTATCATAATACGAATCTGGCAGGTCTCCTTTATCAATTTTGCTAAATAATTTATTTATTATTGGAATTAGATGATCATTAAATGTGATAAAGTTCACTTTTAAATCTATTTAGTTCTGATGCTTCTATTAATCAGAAGATTTTTAGAGATCTTCTAGAATGAAAAAGCTAGGAAATATCCTTTAAATTATTTTCACTGGTGGCATATCTTTATCATTAGAAGTTGGACTTGAGTTTTGGAAACAATCAAATGCCATCTGGAACCATGTTTGATAAATGAAGGTGGGTAGTCAAATTAAGCAATATAATTTCTGAACAAAAATGAGCTATGACTATAAAGAAACACAGATTATTTTTTCTTAAGTCTCCCAAAGTGGTTCTGAAGGCAATTCCAAAAGAGGAGTTTCCAAAATGTTTCAACAATGTCAGCATCATAGGAATGACTTCCCAAGGTTACTACATCAAAAAATAACTCATTTAAGTCTATGAGTTCTAGGGGGTTTGTTCCCCTTACACTCCCCAAATCAATCTCATAGTCAGACTTTAAATCATACCTGAACAATCCAAAGTATAAGTGGCGTGATGAAAATAATTAATGATGGAACACGGCAAACCTCAAGATTTAATGCAAAGCTTTCATAAATCACAAACCTGCTCAAAGTTTATAGCATTACACATGGGAAAAAATAATGCCAGAAATGTGTATGTGTGTATATAAATGTACACACACACACACACACACACACACACACACACACATATATATATATATATATCTAACACAGATTTATAGTTTATTCCCAAATCATCTTTAGTAGGTTTAAATTAAATATAACTAATAAATTCAGTGTTAATGAGAGCAGAGACCTTCAAAACTCCCTGGAAATAAAGCATATAACTCTCACACAGATTTCTACCAAATGGATCTAATTACTGTTGTTTTCCAAGATTTAGTACCTGAACTCTATTTCTATTTCCCTAAACTAAAGGAAAAAAATCCTACTGCTAAAAAGGCATGAGCAGAAATAATGAAAATTATATAATGCTTTAAGATTGACATGGGATTTCATACACATCTCATTTAATTTTCACAATAACTCAATGAAATGGGTAGTACAGATATTATTCTCATTTTATAGATGGAAGCTAAGGGTCAAAGGCTGAGTGATATACGTGGTCACAAAATAAGTTAAATGTCAAATGTGAGATTGGAACCCAAATGTACCACTCTAGCTTCTAAATCCAGCTTTCTTTCTTCAATAGTACATTATTCTGAATTTTTTAAAAAGTCAAAAATACAAACATATATTCTATCATCTCATGAATGATTAATTTAACTTGCCTTCATTGTTTTTCATAGTCATCACCTAAAAGGTTAAAATTCAGAGATGCCCCCTTATCCAAATTCAAACAGGCAAAAAAATGAAAAAGGTTGGCCAAGTAAGTTTCCTCTAACTCTTGATGATGGTGAAACCACTGCATTTTGACCAATATGAAAAGAGTCTGACATGTAACATAAAACAAACAAACAAAAAACTCAGAAATGGCAATAAAGGGTGGGGGTGGCAGGAATGGTTAGGGCAAGTACATAGACTTTAGAGATAGCCTTTACCTAGCTAGAGGAAGACCATGCTGGAAGTGATGCAATTTTGAAGGTACTAAAGGGATCATTTCTCAAAAGCTGAAAGAGGGGAAAATAGCAAACACATGAACATCATGAATGTGATTAGTGGGAGGGAGTGTTGGAACAGGACAAGTAAGAACCAACAAGAACTCTTGATAAGCCAGTGGCAGCTTACATAGCTCCTTCTCCATCTCTACAAAAGCTTTATGAGAATATTCAGAAAACACATCTTTGGTGATGAAAAGGCAGATTTCTACAGACAACCTTCTCCATCAGACCTTCTAACATCTACCCAACCTATCCAGACAAATTTCACTCTTTTCCCCTTCACACGTTACATTCTAGTCATATTTGATTAACAGCTATTCCCCATCATATTGTAACATCTTCTTCCTCTGCAGATATGTAAGTTATCCCCCTAACTTGAAATACACTCCTTCCTCTCCATCTCCACCTATCAGAATCCTTTGAATGCATTAAGTCCCAACTCAGATCCTATACCTGAATGATCCATACGTCCTTCCATCAACTCTTCCTCATCCACTCAATTGCACCTCTTCATTTTGCCCAACATTTTATCCATTAAGTCCTAACTTTGCCCTTCTGATATCCTATATTATGCCACATTTATCTACAAGTCTGTGCCTTTCTCATTAGACTCAGAGAATGGGGCCTAGTTTGTGTTCCACCTTTTTATCCCAAGCATCTACCAGTTACTTAAAATACATCTGTTAAATTTAATTTATGGTGGCATCATCAAAAGCCTCTCCCAGAATAAAGCACTCTTCTCTATCTGGCTCTGTAATGAAGACTACACATCTGTAAGTGAGAAAAGGTCTGGGTATTCTATCAGTAAATAAAAACAAAGACTATTTCTTTGAAAACCAAGCCAAAGTAAAAAACAAAAACAAAAAAAACAAAACCAAGCCCTGTCAATATTTTTCCTTTAAAAATCACAACCTAAGTATCACAATATCAGCCTATTCTTTATCTCATCCCCAATTCTTCAGATCACTTACTGATAATAGCAGGAGAACAAAAGCCAGAGAAAAAAAGATAAGAAAAAAGGGGAAGGGGGAGTGAAATTAAGGAGAGGAAAACTGAAGAGCATGTGTGAGAACTTGTATCCACAGGCATGGCACCACCTCCCTCAGAGTGCTAACACTCTCACAGCATTTAAAAACTACTGTTTACCTAATGCAAGGGCTATAGATGAAAGAGTCTGGAGATTATATCTAGATGCAAATGGGCAATTCAGTGACTGAAATAGGTTTGGTATGCAAGTTCAAGTTAAGCCATGCTCACTATAATGGGCAAATACCCCGTTATTATGTCATTGATTCAAAGATTACAATGCTGAGAAAAAGGGTAGTTAAGTCGGCATGAGATGACACCATTAAACTCTTGGGACAGAACTTCTGGTCAGAACTTCTGCTTATAAAAGACCATGAGAGATATTAGAATCCCCAAACTAAGCCTAATTTACTTCTGGTCTAGTGTCTATCCCAAGATTTAGCTACAGGGGATTCATCCTACCAAAGAGCTCTGAAGGTCACAGGCAGGCAGGGAATCACATGCCTTAAGAATAACTTATTAGATTCATGGGCCACAACAAAATACTGGTTCACAAGCCACTGCATATCCAGACCATGTAGGGAATGTTTGGCATGGTCACCAGATATGACTCACCTAGCTTATTAATAATAAATATCACCACCACTTTGCATTTATAGCACCTTTACAGCAAGGAGATCAAATGACTAACCTAATTCCCTTGCCCCTTACTTTAAGAGGTGATTAAGTACAAGTTTTCTGGGTCAGTTTCATCACTTCCATATTCTCCTAATCTTTGGAGCAGCTTATATCTTACCCCTCCCTCCAACCACCCGCAAACACGCTCCCACTCACCACCCTCCCCAATACACAAGGAGCTTGGATATACTTCATATTTACGAACAAACTCTCAATGCCAATGCAGAAAGGCACATTCTCTGCAATGGCACTGAATGCTTAAGCAACTTGCCTGAGCTCACAAAGCCAGTATATATCGAGATGAAACTTGAATTTAGGTCTTTCTCACAGCACAGATAGCTTTCTATCCACTATGGTCCACTATTGCAGCTTTTTAAAATTATAATCATCCTTTCCTCTATTATTCCTTCTCTCTGAGTACTGGATTTAAAAAAAAAACTTCAATATAAACCTCAGATTAAAGGATAAGAATCTGTAAAACGTAATCCTACTTCTTCCCACCCGAGATGCTTTTGGAAAGTTCCATAAGGCAATTTATTGTGCATTCACTTTTCTAGTAAGAAACTACAAAGGATGATAATAATAAAATTGTAAATAATAATAGATCTTGAACTAAAATGAAAAATGGAAATATAGTATGTAAATTCAACTGAAAACTTAATATTAGATGTTCTTCTTAGATAAACACTATTACATGTTCTCAAATCCCCTGAATTGTATAGGAGGCATCTGAATTCCCTTTCACTGAAGCCAGATGAAGGTTAAAGCTAGCACTCCTAAAGATAAGGCCCTGATACATGAAGCTTGTAAACTCAGGCTATAATATCACCCTCTATTTCCAGTAGAGTTTTCATTCAAGCACTGTAAAGTACTTTATAAAAAAAGAATTCCTTGGCCCATTACATCACCTCTGAGTCAGAGAGAGAACCACATGTGAATGCTACAATGTAAAGGCACAAATTCAATGCCTCGTCCATAGTTACACAGTGAGTCATCAACAGTGTTGGGAACTCAGATTCCCATCTCCCAAGCCAAAATTTGTTCCAGCACATCTGGCAACCTCATGAACCTGATTTTATTAAGGGCCTTTACAAAAACATGGCATCTTTTGGTTCTTCTTTATCTGAAGAGAACCTAATGTATGTAGATAAATCAATGGAAGAGGGAGGAAGCTTGAAATTTGACATTATTTTTAGGACAAACAAGTCTTAACTATAAATTCCACCCTCATTACTGCTGCCTGTTGAGATTCTACACATCCTTTAAAATCCAAGACAAATGCTTCTTCGATCATAAAATCTTTTATTTCCCCAAACCATGTTCACTTCTCCACTTCAGTCATCCTCCATGGATCACTGAGGTGATTTTCCTGGAGCATCAATCTAATCATGTTACTCCCCTATTCAATAAACTACAAGATCAAACACAAAATCCTCTGTTTGAAGTTTAAGGTCCACCTTAACAGACATCTCCCCCCACATCTTTCCAACCTTACATTTTATACTTCCACAGCTCCCCGCCCCAATGTCGTTTTTGATCCAGTCTCCTTGATGTTCCTTGAACAGAACACTCCATTTCTCAGCTCTGGACAGCTTCTCTGGCTGCCCCCCCTACCTGGAATGCTCTCCTATCTCATCTTCACTTCCTGGTTTCCTAGAAGTCCTAACATCCCACCTTCTACAGGAAACCTTTTCCAATTCCCTTTCATTCTAGTGCCTTCCCTCTGCTAATTATTTCCAATTTATCCTGTATTTAGCTGGTTTGAACATAGTCTCCTGCAGTAGACTGTGAACTCGGCAGAAAAGGATATCTTTTCTTTTTCTTTGTATTCTCAGTGGTTGGCACAAAGCATGCAATTAAAAAATATTTACTGACTCAAATCTGGCCTCAGATATTTACTAACTATGTGACCCTGGCCAAATCATTTAATCCCAATTGCCTAGCCTTTACTACTTTTCTGCTTTGGAATTGATTTTTGGGATCCATTCTTAGATAGAAGGTAAGGTTTAAAAATAAAATAAATGCTTATTGACTGACTCATCTCCCTCTCTCCTCATCTCCCAAAACTTTGTTTACAGCTTTCTTATGTCTCTGTTTATATTATTATGATTTATCATGATTTGTCCTTCCAGCATAATCTCCCACTAGATGGTAGGGTCCATGAATCCCTCTACCAACAGAGGATTCTGTACATGGAATATGAAATGAATCTATGATTTCATTGGTACAGAGATAAATTCAGGTGTAGAAATTCTCTCTGCCAATACAGATCAGTAATTTTTCTGCTAAAGACAGAGAGAATTTGCCTACTATGCTGGTTTTGATTGCCCAAGATCATATAACCAAGAGGAGTCAAAAGTAAAACTTTGAATTCAGGTCTTCCTGGCTTTATTTTGAGTCTAGCTCTCTATCCATTATACCACATGGTTTCTCTGTACAACATAAGAGCTGTCAAGTGGCTCAGTGGATAGAGAGCCAACCCCAGAAAAGGGAAGTACTGTGTTCAAATCTGGCCTCAGATTCTTCCTAGATGATACTGGACAAGACAATTCACTCCAATTACCCAGTCCTCAACACTATTCTGCCTTGGAACTAATACTTAGTATAGATTCTGAGACAGAAGGTAAGGGTTTAAAAAAGATAGGTGCTTAATAAATACCAAAATGTAGAGAAACCACTAAGCATGGGGCACTTCTGCCTTTGGGCAAGAAATTTCATTGTCTGCCTTTGTAAAACCTAACCACCAAACACCATTCCCCCCTAGGTTTACACATGCATACACAACTAGCCCTCCATTCAAATAGAGACAAATAGTCCACTTGACAGCAACCCTGTAAGGCTAGGGAAATGGGTTATTTAGAAACTGAGAAGCCCCACATATTTCCTGATAATTATATGAATTTTATAAATCAGAGTTAAAATGCTCAGGTTGTTGCCAAGTGAATGCAGATAAAATAACTCGTAGAAGCAAAGTGAAGGTGAGTTATCATGCTCCATAACACATACTTCAGGTCATGCAGGCTTCTTGAGCACTGTGTTCTTAGGTCCTCCTTGCTTCCTGCATTGTTACTGTCCAGTCTGTCCCTCCTAACATACACATCAGTATCATTTTCCTATAACTTGCAGTCATCAGTTCAGGTGGTTCCTCCCACCTGAATCCAAGAAACAAGAGGGAGGGAGGAAATGTGTCATCTATCAGCCCTATGGCCCCAGGAGTGTGACAAGAAAGCCCATGGAGATCAGTGCCAAATTAACAGGCAAGTGGATGGTACCTAGTAAGGTAGCTTACTGTATTGGAAAAGGATAATGAAAAGTCTATCCATGCAGGGCTAATTACTTGGAAAAGCTGGGGAAAGAGTAGCAATAATTACTAGTAAAGCAGCTTTTGCTTTACCCAGTCTAACTCATTAGCCTACTCTACTTCACAGTTAGTTCAAACAACATTACTGTGATAAATAAATAAATATGAGCTATCGTGGTGCTTTTTTATTGTTACCAATACTAACAAGTTCATTATCTTGGATGGGAGATGAGTCTAGAGTATAACAGATAAAACAAACTTGTGGCATCACACTATTTTTTCTATAAGGCTGGGTTAAAAAAAAAAAGCAGTATGGTGCAAAAGATCTGGGTTCAAATTTCAATTTCTGTGACTTACTGGGTGACCTTGAGAATTCACTTCACTTCAATGGGTTTCAGCATACCATTCATGAATGGAGGGAGTTAAACTAGATGAACATCCTCCAAGGTCTACTAATGTTCAAATTCCCTATAAAGTTCTCAAACAAGGGTTCTTAACCTTGCTTGTAATCATAGGACCCTTTGGCAATCAGGTGAAGTGTATGAACTCCTCATAAAGTTTTTTAATGGATAAGTAAAAAAGAAAGGATTTTAAAAGAAAACAATTGTACTGACATAAATGATTAACCTTCTTTTATCTCTCTCTTTTTTTAAACTCTCTTCAAACTCTTACCTTCTATCTAGGAACTATGTATTGATTCCAAAGCAGAAGAGTGGTAAGGGCTAGGCAATGGTGGTTAAGTGACTTGTCCAGAGTCACATATCTGGGAAGTGTCTGAGGTCACATTTGAACCTAGGACCTCCCATCTCTAGGCTTGGTTCTCAATAGACTGAGCTACCCAGATGCCACCTCTTTTTTTTTTAAGATCACAGACCTCAGTTAAAGGATCCTTGCTTTGGATATTCTTTAAATCTAGTCAAATTATCAAGGGAGTTAGTTAGTCTTTGTTCAAATTGCTTCCTTGCTTGGACAAAGGTTAACCAGAATCACAGATTCAGTGTCAAGAGAAACCTTAGAGATCATCTAGTCCAAAGGTTGTCAAACTTGAAGCAGGAAAGAGTGACAACACTGATCAAGGCTGACCCCATCATTTAAAGATGAAACCAGATCCTCTAAAAGTAGAGTCACTTGCCCAAATATACTTTTCAACTCTTCTCCATCAGGCCAAAGTGCAAGCCTCTTGTAAGTTCTGGCTCAAGCTATCTCCTCCAGGAACTCTTATTGCAGAGTGATTCCCCCCCCCCTTTTAATGCTCTTTGCCTTCAAGTATATAGATCATATCACAAGCATATGGACACAGTGCTCCACTATAGCCTTGGAATTATTACCTAATTGTTTCACATATATTTGTTTTCTTTCCCAACAAACCTAAAGAGCTTCTACCATATTGCTGATGTACTTGAAAACCTATGATGTGGGTAATGTGGAAATCTGTTTTGCATGGCTTCATATGTATATTATTCTTGCTTTCGCAATGGGTACTGGAGAGAGGGAGAAAACTTGGAATTTGAAATAAAAAATAAGAATAAAAAGCTATTATGACTCTATTTGCTCCAATTTCAGTTCTAAACTCCTTTGCCTCCCCTTCCAATGCTCTCTATCATCTAGCCCCGCCTTACCTCATCTCCCATTTCTTTTCAACATACACCCTCTATTACATCCTGGCAGGTCTATTCACTGATCCCCCTACACACATTTCCCTGGCTGCACCTTGGCCCACATTTCTGAATTCCATAATACTTGCCCCATTCCTCCATGCAAATCCTACCCATCCTTCAAGGCCCAGTTTAAATCCTACATGCTTTATAAAATGTTTTTTCTAAATACTCTGACCTACAAGATAGTGAACTCTCCCTGCATTTGTAGTTAGCAGCACACAGTTTAGCACTGAAATGTTATCAGTTTCTTACCTAAAAATCTAGCAACATTAAATTGTTCATGTAAATGTAGGATCTCCCCAAAGCTTAAAATGACTGTAGATTGATGGTATTACAATGACCAGTACAGTACAGTGAGACCATACCAAAGGGATTCAGAATCACAGAATCTCTAGGTACTTCAGAAATCATTTATTCTAATCTATAAGAGACTAAAAATTCCCTCTGCGTTATCCAGCAGGTGCCATATGTGCATCTAGAGAGAGAACAGGTCTGGAGTCAAGATATCCTAGGTTCAAATTCGGCTGTGTGACCCTAGACAAATCTGACTATTGTCAACTTAAGATTCCTAAAAATTCTGTAAAATGTACATAATAGTAGCATCTACCACACAGGGTTGTTGGGAGGATCAAATAAGACAATATTTGTAAAGTGTTTAACACAGTGCTTGGCACAGAGTAAACAATTAAATGTTTCCTTCTCTCCTTCCTCTGCTAGAGTATTAAAATAAGAAAGAATTCACTGCCTCCAATTCACTCTTGAACAGCACGATTTACAATGCAACTCAGCAAACATGTTGTAAAATAAACAAAATTCAACAGGTAGTTTTCAGAAGAAGAAATCAAACTTATTGATAATCACATGAAAAAACGTCCTGAACTACTACTCATTAGAGAAATGCAAATTAAAACAACTCTGAGGTACTACCTCATCTCTATTAGATTGGTTAATCTGGCAGAAAAGGGAAATGACAAATGCTGGAAGGGATGTGGAAAAATAAGGACACTAATGCACTCATATTCTGGAGAACAATTTGGAACTATACCCAAAGGTCTGTAAAAGTGTGCCTATTCTTTGACTCAGCAAAAGGTCTATATCTCAAAGAGATCAAAGAGAAAGGAAAAGGACCTATATTCACAAAAATATTTACAGCAGCTATTTTGGGGGTAGCAAAGAATTAGAAATTGAGGAAATGACCATTGAGGGAATGGCGGAATGAGTTGTGGTATATAAATGTGACTGAATACTCTTTTATGAAATGGGGGTAGGAAGAAGGAGTAGATACAGTGCCAGGCCTGTAAACAGGGGATCCTAAATTCAAATCTGCCTTCAGATACTTCTTAGCTATGTGAGCCTGGACAAGTCACTTAACCCCAATCGCTTGACCATTACCACTCTTCTATCTTAGAATTTATACTTAGTATCAATTCTAAGACAGAAGGCTAGGGTTTAAAAAGAAAAAGAAAAAATTATGCAAGAAGTGGTTTCAGAAAAGAAAAAAAAACAAGGAAAACATATGCATTGATACAAAGGAAAAAGTAAGCAAAACTAGGAGAATATGATAAGCAATAACAGCAATATTGCAACAATGATCCACTGTGAAAGACTTAACCCCTCAAATCAATACAATGATACAAGCCAGTTCCAAAGGATACAAGATGAAAAATGCTATCTACTATCAGAGAGAAATAATGAACCTGAAACAAAACTGAAGCATACCTTTTTACTTTATTTTTCTTGGTTTCTTTGTTTTTTGCAACATGGCTAATAAGGAAATATATTTTGCATGATTTCAAAAGCATAATTGATATCATACTGCTTGCTTTCTCAGTGGGTTAGGGTGGAAGGGAGAGGGAATTTGGAAATCAAAAAAAAATTTTAATTAATGTTAAAAATAAATAATGGAAATTTTTAAAAAAATAAAATAACACACAACACTCAAACATTGTGCCAGAGAATAAAAAGAAGAAAAAAACTCCCACCCTCAAGGAGTAAAAATTATGTGATATTTGTGAACAAGAAGGAAGTTTTTCCTCTATAACCAGATGAAATCTGCCTTTGCAGCTTCCACCCCATGCTTCTATTTCTGCTCCTATTCCCCCACCCACTAGAATAAATCTAATCCTGCTTCCACTAGAAAGCCTCCAGATACTTAGAGCTATCTTACTGCTACATACACACACATACACATATACATACACACACATACACACACTGTAGATATATAAGTTTTCTCTTCTCCAGGTTAAAAATCCCCAGGTCCTTAAATAAAACTCCTGGGTGAATGGATGCCCTCCAACTTGTCAATCAATATTCTCGAAACATGGAACTCATGGTCCTCTACCCTGGGTCTACAAGGATAGATGTAGCTAAACTGTCATCTCCTTCATTCCAAACATTATGCTTTTTTGCTAACTTAAGATCATATCTAATATACTGGCTACTAATATATTGATTCTTCTTTCCCCACATATTATCTTTGCATATCTTCCATATGTACTGTACTCCAAAAGTATTTGTTGAATTTAACTCATGTTTGATCATTATTGAGTCATATTGGCTTGTCATGACCACATTTAGGGTTTTCTTGGCAAATATAATTGAGTGCTTTGCCATTTCCTTCTCCAGCTCATTTGGCAGGTAAGAAAATTAAGGCAAACAGAGTGAAATGGCTTGCCCAGGTCACCCAGCTATTAAGTGTCTCAGGCCAAACTTTAAAAAGATGAGGTTTTGTTCTGACTCCAGCCCCAATGTTCTATTCACTGAATCACCTAGCTGCCCAAACTGAACTGAATTACAGAATAAAAAAAAAAAAAATTGTATGGGGGTTGGGGAGGAAAAAAGAAAGAATACTGACTATAAGAAGAAGAAGAGCCTCAAAAGACTTATTTCCATTCAAATTTTCCTTTTCTGGCCATAAATCATTTTTTTGCACATGGCTCCTAAGCCCAGGAATCAGGCATACAGGCCAAATAAATAAGATTTCCTGAGCTACTGTGGCTACATAAAAACTAAACACTATTCCCGTAAGACACAAAAATCACAGACTGACAGAGGCAGAAAGGAGCTCAGAGGCCATTGAGTCCAACCCAAACCTGCCTTGATAAGCGGCCATTCAGACTTCACTTGAAGATCTTCAGTGTGAACTTCCCTTCTGTAAAGTCCCAAATATTCGGGAATTTTTTCTTACATTTGGCCTAATCTGTCTCTTTTGTAACTTCTACCTGTTGCTACTCATTCAGCTTTCCAAGGCCAAGCAGAACAAATCTGTTTTTCCCTCCTGTGTTGGAAAAGTACAACAACTGTCATTAAAAGCAGCAAAACTGACTTTGAGAATCCATCCAAAAGCAGGTGCTTCTATATTGCTGGCACTCAAATCCTATGGGTGTGAAATAGCTCATTAACGCCATAACCTACTTCAATAAAATATTCTACAAACACTCCCAAGTAAACAGAAGATGGGGGAGGGGGAGGAATATATTAAGAACACAGAAAAAAGACATTATTTCCCCAGCTTACTCTCGTGAGTAAGGCTCGTGAGGCTGAGTCAGCCACAAGTTTGGGACATTAGGAACTTGGGCCCTCCATTAGGACCGTCACGGAATCATAGACTTAGAGTTTGAAGTGATGTCTCAAGTCCCTAGTACAATCCCCTCATTTTACAGATGAGAAAACTGGGATACATCAGGTATCCAAGGTCATACAATTAGTGAAAGTGTCAGAAGAGGGATTTGAACCTTGACTGCAAATCTATTATTCTTTCTGCCTCTTGGAATATTCTTCAGCTCTATGACAAGTTCAAAGAAACAGAATTCAAACAGAAAAATGTGATATAATGTATAGACAGATCACACTGGGAATTTTCATAAAAATATAAATACCCAATAGGGAAAAAAATTACATGGGTACATGTGCAACCGTTTCTCCTCTTCTGCAACCCAGCAGTGGAATATAAAACATGGTGAGAACTCAGTGTACTACATTGTTTTCTCAGTAAGCACATTAGGAAAATAATCTATTAAGTATGCAGCCAAAAATCCCTGTACTACACAATAATGCCTTTCTCCAATTCCAGCTTCCTTGTTTTCCTATCCTTTCCTTCCCCAGAAGCAGATTCAGACAGGGGAAAAAGATTTATGTCCCCACTCATTTAGGAAAGGACAGAAATGCAGTAGCCTTGCAAAAGGGAAAGAGGTGGTTTCCAGAGGTAGCTCTCACATTGGCAGAGACAGCATCCCCATATATGACCATTCCACCAATGTTGCTGCAGCTCCTGCCACCACCCACCCCATCTCACCGCAATCTAATATGATTTACAGTCAGTAATGGGACAGCCTTAGCAGGGAGATGAAAGTAAAAATTTGCCTTCTAATCCATAAGGGCTTCAGGAGAAAATAATAATAATAATAATAATAATAATAATAATAATAATAATAATAATAAAGGCGAATCAAAAGGTTTCAAATGTGTTCTTTAAAAGCATTTGCTGAGCCACAGTGCATAGAGAAAGATCCCGGTTCCCTTCTTTTTCTCATAGATGTGACTCAAATGAGGATTAGCTCAGGCTGCCCCATCCTGTCACATATTACAGCCAGCATGGCCCTGAGACTGTAAATCACATACTCAAACTTGAAGTGCCCAACACTGAGCAGGGGCATTTGAGATTTTTCAGTTTCCCTGAAGGCAAATGTTTTCATTTTATGTCCTTCCGATGGATTCTTATGTAAAAATTTTGGAGCAAAGCAGATTTCTTTAAAGTGACATTAATTTCAAGCAGCCTACCACAATTAATATAATCCAAGAGAATAATGCTAAAAGGGAGCTGTAGCAATAGGTTGGGGTTGGGGGAGGTAGGAGGAGATAATGCAAAGAAGAGGGGAGTTTCAGCTCATATGTTGAAGTCTCAAAATCGCTAAGAAGACTTAATGATGAATGCCAGCAAGGGAAAACATATGCTTTGGTTCCTGCTACTTACTTGAGCAATGGCTTCTTTGCCAATGCCCTTTGAATACCTCTGTTCTGCAGCCAGTTGGAAGATCTGAGTTCAGATACCACCTGTGTGACTTTAAACAGATCATTTGATCTCTCTGGGCTTCAGTTTTCTCATCTAGAAAATGAGTAAGCCTACATTCTCTAAACTCTCTTCTAGCCTTAAATGCTATGATTCTATGAATCAAACAGTTGGAATACCTTTATCTTGAACAAAAATGCCACATAATCTAAACAAAACTTCTTCACTATTAAAATTTTAACCAATCAATAAGCATTTATTAAGAATCTACTATGAGAGATGGGAGGTCCTGGGTTCAACTCTGGCCTTAGGCACTTTCTAGCTGTGTGACCCTGGGCAAATCACTTAATCCTCATAGCCAAGCCCTTGCTGCTCTTCCGCCTTGGAACCAATTCTTAATATTGCTTCTAAGACAGAAGGTAAGGATTTAGGAAGGAAAGAAAAAAAAACACAACTTTATCATGAGCTCTGTGGGCACTGTGCTAGGAACAAAAGTTACAAAGACAAAAATATCTAATAGTCCTTACCCTCAAAGAGGAAATCTCTTTGGATAGGCATAAGGTGATATAATATTGTCAGAGGTAATAAATATGCAATATGTAAATATATTACAGGATCTAAACAAAATAAAAACAGTGATGGGAGTGGAGGCAGAGAAGAATACTAGCTATTGGGGGGAATCCAGAAAGGTCTTCTGAAGGAATGAGCTCTATATCTGATCACTGAAAGTATTCTTCCAAGAGACAGAAGTGGGGAGGAAGAGTGTTCCAGGTACAGGGGATATATTAGACAAAGACAAAGACATAGGAGGTAGAATTTCACAAATAGAAAACAATTAGGTACCCTGGCTGAAAGTATATTAAAGAGGGGGTGGGGGATTGGATCTATATAAGGAGCCTGGGAAGAAGGGCTGGAACCAGATCATTTAGAATTTTTAAAAACCAAACCAAAAAGTTTCTATTTTATCTTGAAGGCAATAGAGAACCATGGAAGGTTGTTGAGGATGGGAGCGACCTCATCCAGTCTGAGCACTAGGGATATCAATTTGGCCACTGGGTGGGGGATCTTATTGATCCTCCTGATATTTCCACTCTGGATGGGAGAGCCACAGTAATGCAACATGGCAGACTGATCAGTTTCACACTGTATAGTACATGACATGGTCCTCATAAAGTAAACAGAGGCTTAATATCTGCAAGTTAGCCAGAAATTCTATTAGGCAGATCTTTCCCTTTTTAGTTCATGTCACGATGGATGCTGGCCATTTGGCTACCATCCCCAATGCAGGTGGCCTAAACTGGATACAGACAAGAATGGGGTATTTCAAATTGATTTTGCCACCAGTTGAACAGTTGCTGTTTGTAAGAGGAATTTGCTTTGTTACCAAATATCTTTTCATCTAGCTACTTCAGCACACTCTGGGTTACTGTAGACTAAGTACAGGTGGTGTACCCATTCTTGGCTAAATGAACGCAATTCTGGAAATTCTAGAGGAAAGCAGATTGTACTCACTCTTTCCTCACTGAAACCAACCAGTGAGCAGGAAAATAGGAAAGAGAGAGAATTTTCAAAGCAGAATCCCCATAATTTCTAAACAACGGTAAGCCTTCAAAATAATTAAGAGACAGCAAACACTATAAATGCTTGGAGAAAAGCTTTGACATCAAGCCTTCTACTCGAGTAGAATGGAAAAACAAAATTAAACAAACAAGGATAACCAAAAAAATAGGGATTGCCTGTATTTCTCTATTTGCAGAGTTCTGTACTTAGTACATGCTTAACAAATAATTAATTGTTGAGGAGAATTTCACTGTAACCAGCCTCATTGTTTTAATAAAAGACCCATTCCCAGACTTATAAACGAGGCTCACATCTGCACAGCTGTTTTCCTTGAACTTCTTCCAATTTTTCTGGCCTCACCTTCTAGCTGTCACATGGGATCAAGTCATCCTCCATCTTTGACCCTCTTCCATGTTCAGTTTGGGCTTCATTTTAGGAAGAATGCCAGCTAGAATGGTGAAAGGCCTACAGAATATGCTCTATGAGGTTTCATTAAAAGAGCTGGGGATACTGAATCTAAAGGACAAAATTCAGTTGTAGAAGAGGGGTTCTATTTGTTTTTCTTGGCGCAAAAGAGCAAAACTAGGAGCCAAGTGGGCATGAATTACAAAGAGAAAATGTAGGCCAGGTGTGACCAAAAACTTCCTGTCACAATAAAAGCTGTCCAAAGCATAAAGGGCTACCTTGGGAAATAGAGAGTTGACTCTCACTACAAACAAGTGTTTAAGCTAGGGCTGGATGGCTTTGGACTGTCAGGTAAGCTGCAGTTCTTTTTCAGAGATGGGTTTCAGGGACTAAATGTCCTCTGAACTCTTGAGAAGCTCTAATTGCAGAAGGTTCGCCCATGGTAAGAAGACAGAATAAATGCCTCAGAGACTGATGGGACAAAGTAGGGTTGTTTTGGGAGTCACTCGTCTCCAACAAAAAGGCATCCTTCAACTAGGGTTCTTGACTTAAGCAAGGAAAGAAGTCATTATTTTTGCTGTTCTATGGAGACTAACCTCAAAACTCTGTGGCTTTGGGGACATTTCTGGTTTGGGAGTAAGATTCCAAATCTAGGGAGAAACACAGATGCAGATGTCTTGGTGACTGAAGATGTTTCTCTTTATTTACATTTCGCTGGAATGCTGACCTGCTGGAAAGGCAGCCAAAAGAGCAATCATTGGATATCTGTGTTTCCCTTCCTTTGGGTGTCTTGTGTACTATGGTGGCACTTGGTAGTCACATCAAAGATGAAGTTTAGTTCCCTTTATGGTTAGCCAGTGAATACCCTGAACTAATGCCAAGCTGTAGAGCTTAATGAGTAAATGTTCTCAGACTTGGATCCCAGAATCTGGAAGGGCCCTCAAATGTCCTTTAATCCACTTCATACTTGAAAAAGGATTCCTCCTCTAGAACTTTCTTGACAAGAAATCATTCAGCCTCCTCTTAAAGATCTCCAGTGATCAGAAACTCATAACCTCCTGAGGTAGCCCATTTATTCCACTTAGGATTACCAAATCATAGACTTTGAGCTGGAAGGTACTGAAGAGGTCATCTAACACAAGATGACTTATTTTACAGAAAGAAGTAATTTGTCCAATGTCAAATATAGAAAATGGAAGATATAGGATTTGAACTCAGGATCTCAGATTCTATTTTTGAACAACTGTTCAAATAGTTATGAAAACCTCAATTCAAACATCTATTTTTTGTTAATATTTATGTAAGAATCCCAGCTCTAAGAAATCATTGCTGCTTTAATCACTTAGTCACCAATACACAGTATTGATTTCAAGACAGAAGGTAAGCACTTTAAAATAAATTAATTAATGAAATCCTAACCTTATGTCTTTGAATCAATATAAGTATTAGTTCCACGGCGGAAGAGCACTAAGGACTAGGCAAATGGAGTCAAGTGACTTGCCCAGGGTTACAGAGCTAGGAAGTGACTGGGATCAGATTTGAACACAGGACCTCCCTTCTCTAGGTCTGGCTCTCTTATCCACTGAGCTACCTAGCTGCTCATCTCAGTCACTTCTAAATGGGGACCAATAGGTCATTCTTTCCAAATAAATTTATTCTACGTATAATACTCTTTCACATACTGTCTCTCATTTTTCTTGAGTTCTCTTCTATATATTAGGCTGGTTGCCCCATCAAGACAGACTTAGGCTTCTCTTATATGCCCCACAGTCAGAAAGTGAGAATTTATAAAGTTCTTATTATGTGCCAGGCAAGAAGTCAATCAGCACTTAATGCCAAGCACTATGCTAGGTACTAGGGTTGCAAAGAAAGACAAAAGAACAGTCCTTGCTCCCAAGGGGCTCAAATAATAAAGGGGGAGAAAATGTACAAGCTATGTCCATAAAAGATCTATACAGGGGCAGCTAGGTAGCATAGTGAATAGAGAGCCAGGACTGGAGTCAGGAGGACGTGGGGTTCAAATCTGACTTCAGATACTTCCTAGCTGTGTGAAGCTGGGCAAGTCACTCAACCCTAATTGCCCAGCCCTTGCCTTTCTTCTTAGAATTGATATTGACAGAAGATATATACAGAAAAAATAGAAGATAATCTCAGAGAGAAGACATTAGCAGGGGGGATGGAGGAAGAAGAAAAGGAAATGTCTCCTGCAGAAGGTGGGTTTTGAGTTGTGTTTTGAAGGAAACAAGAGAAACTAGGGTTTGGAGAATGAAGGATAGATCATGCCTGGAGTAAGGAGATGGCACTCAGCATAGTGTAAGTCACTATGTAATTGGTACTCAAATATTTACTAATTGACCCTAATGAATGACTCTGAAATCAAATCATGGGTTATCTGCACTGAGAGAAGCCACAGAGAGTAAGTGTGGTTTTTCTTACACTTAATAATTCATCTTGAGTTATTCATATTTACATAACACCTTAAGGTTTACAAAACACTTTCCTCTCAACTATCCTGGGAGAGAAGTATAAAAATACTACTATCTCCATTTTATGGTTGAGGAAACAAGAGATTCTGAGATATTAAGTGGTTATCTCATTGTCACCCAGCTGTTAATATCAGACAGTTCCCAAACATATGTATTTTCCTCCACGGCACTTTTAAAATTGATCATTTGTTGGTTCAAACTAAAATCCCCATGCTTTCATTAGTTATTGGTAGGCATCACTGGATGCTAATAAAGTTGAATTTTATTAGATATCATGTCATAGATCTTCAGCTGAAGAGATCCAGGTATGTGATTGTGGAAACCAGCTCCAGCCAAAGCAAAAAGGTGAAAATGGCCATAATCCAAGACCTCCTACACATTATATATAGGCCATAGCCTACTGCCACCCAATGCATGCTGCCTAATTAGTACCATATATGCATTCCTGCATCAATAGTCTATAAATAAACACTTACTTTCTCTGGCTCTGGGCAAGCCATTTAACTTCTCTGGGGCTCAGTTTTCTCTGAGGTTCTTTCTAGTTTTAGATCTCCAGTCCTATCCCTAGAATTCTAAATTCACAGTTGGAGACCATCATCCCCAACTTGTCCTCAATCTGCCCCCTTTGAACTCCATGTGGCCTAGGAAACAGCCATGGGAAGAATGTCAATCTACATAGAACCTCCATCATAGACTGAGTGCTGGTCATTTTGTAGATGAGGAAGCTAAGGTCCAGGGAGGTTAAAGCCCCAGAGGGCAGTATTTATCCCTTTGTGGCTGGTACCCTCCCTGGTCTATTACTACCTCTGAGATATAACTCAAAACATAACTTTTCCAAAAAGCCTTTTCTGAATAGCTCTACTATATACTAGACTGACCCTTGCCTTTGCCTTGAGTCCTCATCTACTCATGGTGTAGCATTCTGTCTCACACTTCCATGTTTATTTGTCATTGTTCTCTCCAGTGTATAATGATTGTTTCAAGGGCAAATATCTGACACCTCAAACAGACATAAGCTCTCCAGGGGCAAAAGAACCGAGGTCTTGTCTCTCTTTTGTATTCTTCCACTGCCCAAACACCTAGTACAATGCTATGCAGAGAAAAGGCACTCAAAAAAATACTTATTTCCAAAATGAATAAGGAAGCAGCAACAAAAGA